>NC_070600.1:25316439-25366439 GCF_027409825.1 Scomber japonicus | reverse complement strand
GTCTCTTTGTCTCCAGCTGATGTGTGTCTCCAGCTGATGTGTGTCTCCAGCTGATGTGTGTCTCCAGCTGATGTTTGTCTCTGTGTCTCCAGCTGATGTTTGTCTCTGTGTCTCCAGCTGATGTTTGTCTCTGTGTCTCCAGCTGATGTTTGTCTCTGTGTCTCCAGCTGATGTTTGTCTCTGTGTCTCCAGCTGATGTTTGTCTCTGTGTCTCCAGCTGATGTTTGTCTCTTTGTCTCCAGCTGATGTTTGTCTCTTTGTCTCCAGCTGATGTTTGTCTCTGTGTCTCCAGCTGATGTGTGTCTCTGTGTCTCCAGCTGATGTTTGTCTCTTTGTCTCCAGCTGATGTTTGTCTCCAGCTGATGTTTGTCTCTTTGTCTCCAGCTGATGTTTGTCTCTGTGTCTCCAGCTGATGTTTGTCTCTGTGTCTCCAGCTGATGTTTGTCTCTGTGTCTCCAGCTGATGTTTGTCTCTTTGTCTCCAGCTGATGTTTGTCTCTGTGTCTCCAGCTGATGTTTGTCTCTTTGTCTCTGTGTCTCCAGCTGATGTTTGTCTCCAGCTGATGTTTGTCTCTGTGTCTCCAGCTGATGTTTGTCTCTTTGTCTCCAGCTGATGTTTGTCTCCAGCTGATGTTTGTCTCTTTGTCTCCAGCTGATGTTTGTCTCTGTGTCTCCAGCTGATGTTTGTCTCTGTGTCTCCAGCTGATGTTTGTCTCTGTGTCTCCAGCTGATGTTTGTCTCTGTGTCTCCAGCTGATGTTTGTCTCTGTGTCTCCAGCTGATGTTTGTCTCTTTGTCTCCAGCTGATGTTTGTCTCTGTGTCTCCAGCTGATGTTTGTCTCTTTGTCTCTGTGTCTCCAGCTGATGTTTGTCTCCAGCTGATGTTTGTCTCTGTGTCTCCAGCTGATGTTTGTCTCCAGCTGATGTCTGTCTCTTTGTCTTTTTGTCTCCAGCTGATGTTTGTCTCTTTGTCTCCAGCTGATGTTTGTCTTCTTGTCTCTGTGTCTCCAGCTGATGTCTGTCTCTTTCTCTCTTTGTCTCCAGCTCCTCCCTGAAGCAGGATGAACGGGTATGAACCTCCGTCTCTCGCCTCGGGCATCTTCAGTTCCTACGACGACCAGAAGTCAGTGTCTCATTCTTATTCTCCTTTAAATCCTATAAAACTCATTAATATTAAACTATTAACTTAACTCAAATTAAATCACTTTTAATACTGAACAAGAATCACATTAAACCTGAACTCATGTATTTATACTACTTAAATTAAGTGGATTTAAAACTACTTCAACTTAAATTCTCAATCTGCATTTTAATTGAAAGTTTTCATTTCATTTAGGTTAAACTATTTTTTAATAATATTTAAAACCACCTTAAACATACAGGTAATCAATACTGAACCAGAATCCCTTAACCTTAATAAACCCTTAACCTTTAATAAACCCTTAACCTTTAATAAACCCTTAACCTCATCATTTAATGGATTTATCACATATTTTGAGTTAATGAGGAAATTAAGTGAAAGTCGTGTCTCCTTTTAAAGGGACATTTAACATATTATGGGATGTTTGCTGTAGGTTCAGATTAAACTTTCATTTTTTAAAGAACCCTTGAGAGAAAGACCAACATGGCGTCTGCGTGTCTTTCTAAGAACTGTTGAGCTGCATGTTAAAGTGAAACAGAAGTAAATGTGGAGCCGAGTGAAACCTGAGCTTCGACCTCGCTGCCACTAATTGATCCGCTTATTTAATCACTGGAGCTAATTTAACATCAGGTCAGTGAACCGAGACCTGGAACCAGCCCTGACCCTGGAACTGCAAAAACCCAAATACTCTGATTCAGGTCATTGAACGCATCACAGCTTATTATTATACCTGTAATATAGAAACATATCAGTACTGCAGTATTATAGTGATGTAGTATGCAGTATTACAGTAAAAGTACTGCAGTATTATAGTGATGTAGTATGCAGTATTACAGTAAAAGTACTGCAGTATTATAGTGATGTAGTATGCAGTATTACAGTAAAAGTACTGCAGTATTACAGTAAAAGTACTGCAGTATTATAGTGATGTAGTATGCAGTATTACAGTAAAAGTACTGCAGTATTATAGTGATGTAGTATGCAGTATTACAGTAAAAGTACTGCAGTATTATAGTGATGTAGTATGCAGTATTACAGTAAAAGTACTGCAGTATTATAGTGATGTAGTATGCAGTATTACAGTAAAAGTACTGCAGTATTATAGTGATGTAGTATGCAGTATTATAGTAAAAGTACTGCAGTATTATAGTGATGTAGTATGCAGTATTACAGTAAAAGTACTGTAGTATTATAGTGATGTAGTATGCAGTATTACAGTAAAAGTACTGCAGTATTATAGTGATGTAGTATGCAGTATTACAGTAAAAGTACTGCAGTATTATAGTGATGTAGTATGCAGTATTACAGTAAAAGTACTGCAGTATTATAGTGATGTAGTATGCAGTATTACAGTAAAAGTACTGCAGTATTATAGTGATGTAGTATGCAGTATTACAGTAAAAGTACTGCAGTATTATAGTGATGTAGTATGCAGTATTACAGTAAAAGTACTGCAGTATTATAGTGATGTAGTATGCAGTATTACAGTAAAAGTACTGCAGTATTATAGTGATGTAGTATGCAGTATTACAGTAAAAGTACTGCAGTATTATAGTGATGTAGTACCTCTAACAGTACTACAGTAAAGTATAAATATTTATTCTTAATAAATTAATTAATAATTAATGATGAGCTGCTGTCTGATTGGTCGGCATCGTGGCGTCTGACTTCCTGTTTGCTGTTAACATGATCAGAGCCAATCAGAGCGCCCGCTGCAGCGTCGAGGTGTCACATGACCTCCTGAAGTGTGAAGTCTGTTTAAATAATGATGAATGTGTCACGTCTGCTGTCCTCGTCTCTCAGATCCATTACTCACCAGGGATCCGCTTACAGCTGGTCCCAGGTCAGCGCTGGTCTGAGGTCAGCTGGTCTGAGGTCAGCTGGTCTGAGGTCAGCTGGTCTGAGGTCAGCGCTGGTCTGAGGTCAGCGCTGGTCTGAGGTCAGCTGGTCCAGGTCAGCTGGTCTGAGGTCAGCTGGTCTGAGGTCAGAGCTGGTCTGAGGTCAGCTGGTCTGAGGTCAGCTGGTCTGAGGTCAGCGCTGGTCTGAGGTCAGCTGGTCCAGGTCAGCTGGTCTGAGGTCAGCTGGTCTGAGGTCAGAGCTGGTCTGAGGTCAGCTGGTCTGAGGTCAGCTGATCCAGGTCAGAGCTGGTCCCAGGTCAGAGCTGGTCTGAGGTCAGCTGGTCTGAGGTCAGCTGATCCAGGTCAGCTGATCTGAGGTCAGAGCTGGTCTGAGGTCAGCTGGTCTGAGGTCAGAGCTGGTCTGAGGTCAGAACTGGTCTGAGGTCAGAGCTGGTCTGAGGTCAGCTGACCAGGAGGAACAGGAAGTGGGCGGACGTTAGAATAACAGGAAGAGGAAGAGCAGATATCGGCCAATCAGGGAGCTGCTGTCTCCGAGCTTCCTGAACTATTTAATCAAGTTATTTTATTTTAACTCTAAAACTTTAAACTTTATCCTTTAACTCACAAACACGAGCCGCTCTTCAACCTGCTGATATACAGACCCTAACCCTTTAACTCTGAACAATCACTGAAACATTAATTGAAGGTCAGAAAGTAAAACTCCAGACCTGTTGGTAAGATGATGAATTAATAAATCAGTTAAACTAGATTTAAAAGCAGCATCAGGTTTAAATTCAGACTGAACTCCGCAGCAAGACATCATGGAGGTTACGACCAGTTCAATATAATCAATATATTAAAAAAAGATCAATAAGAGATTTCCTTCCTCCCTCCTTTCTTTCCCTCTTCCTTCCTCCTTTCCTTCCTTCCTCCCTCCTTTCCTTCCTTCCTCCCTCCCTCCTTTCCTTCCCTCTTCCTTCCTCCTTTCCTCCCTCCCTCCTTTCCTTCCTTCTTCCTCCCTCCTTTCCTTCCTCCCTCCCTCCTTTCCTTCCTTCTTCCTCCCTCCTTTCCTCCCTCCCTCCTTTCCTTCCTTCCTCCCTCCCTCCCTTCCTTCCTCCCTCCCTCCCTCCTTTCCTTCCTTCTTCCTCCCTTCCTTCCTTGACTCAAGGACAACAGGAGGGTTAAGCAAGTTGAATTATTTGGTACAAAGTTTTCATGGTTACACCACTTAGACATTTTTGCCATAATCCTCTAATATATTCTCTCTAAATGGATTAAAAGCAGAAATTTGATGCTGGGTCCACAAAAAAAGAATGTGTGAAGTTATTCATACGTTTATTTTCACATTTTAACTCTTTAAATTTAATTAAATGTGTTTCAGTGGTCTGGACTCGCCTGAAGCTCCCCAACATAAAGCCAAGTCTGGTGCCAAAGCTCTGTACGGTGAGTCTGCTCCTCTGTTTCCTCTCCGTGGTTAATTTAATGATCAGTATTAATTTATCGGTATTAATTTATCGGTATTAATTTATCGGTATTAATTTATCGGTATTAATGTCGACGCTGTTCGTCCCCCGTACGTTAACACAGCGGAGAGAAACTCTAGCTCCTGATTGGCTGCTGCGTTTGATGATGTTTCTGTTCACAGGAGCAGAAGAAATCTACTTCCTGCCTTCTGCCAAACCTAGCAAGAGAAGTGTGTGTGTGTGTGTGGGTGTTACTGTGTGTGTGTTACTGTGTGTTACTGTGTGTGTGTGTTACTGTGTGTGTGTGTGTTGCATGAACTCACTGTTTCTTCTTTAAAAGGTTTCTGCTGTACTTCCTGTTCTCTGAGCTGCAGCTGATCATCATGTTTTTAGTTTTTCAGCAAAAAAAAAAAAAAATTAAATTTGACTGTTTCAGACCAGTGTAACCAGTAGAACCAGTGTAACTAGTATGACCCTGAACGCATGAATAAAATGACTCTGCATCACTTTGGTCTCTCAGATGTTTCCTCGGATAAATGGAGCCACAGCTTCTTTACACACAGTTTCAGTAAGTTTAAAAAAAACTGAAACACTTTTTAAATTTCCCAAAAACCTAAAACCCTAAAACCCCAAAAACCTAAAACCCCTAAAACCCCTGAACCCCCCACACCTGCCGTTTCACTCAAAGTCCAACTGAAACATTTATAATCAGAGTTCTGAAACATTAAAACATCTGAACAATAAGAGTCAGAGATAATAAATGTTGGTAAGATGATGAATTAATTAATCAGTTAAAGACTGAATGCTCCTGAAAATGTCAAATGGTGTAACCACAAAAGAATGATAGATATTAAATATCGAGTCAAGGGAAGAAGGGAGGAAGGAAGGAGGAGAGAAAGGAGGAAGGGAGGAAGAAGGAAGGAAAGGAGAGAAGGGAGGAGGGGAAGAAAGGAGGGAGGAAGGAAGGAAGGAGGAAAGAAAGGAGGGGGGAAGGAAGGAAGGAGGAGAGAAAGGAGGGAGGAAGGGAGGAAGAAGGAAGGAAAGAAGGGAAGAAGGAAGGAAAGGAGAGAAGGGAGGAGGGGAAGAAAGGAGCGAGGAAGGAAGGAAAGAAGGAACAGTTAAAACAGACGGGGTCAATTTGAGCCGGGAGGACGACAGGAAGCTTAAAAACTGAACTCTGATTATAAACATGAAAACATTGAAATATCTTTTCTTTTTTTTTTTTAAATCAACTGCTGAAATCTACCGGCGGGTACGGAGGCTCCGAGGTGCCAAAAACATTTATAAACCTTTCAGTCGGACTTTGAGCTGATTTTATAGCTGCTGTAACTTTAGGAAACAAACTGCTGAGTCAGATCCCTTTGACCTTTGACCCTTTGACCTTTGACCCTTTTCTGTGTTTGCTGTGTTTTTAAACCTTTTGAATCTCAACGTTTCCCCTCAAACATGTGAAATAATAAACCTGATGAGTCCGTCAGTCCCTCCAGGATGTGAAAATAAAATGTTTAAGTAATTTCGGACAAACACGACATCCTGGTGGGACTTTAGCGTAAAGACCAAATGATTTAATATTTTCTTTTCTTCTTCAGAACAAAGAAAACATTACACCAAAAACAGCATCAACAGCCTGACGGACACGTCGCAGTACCATGTGGAGGTGAGACCAGAAAACATGTTTAACTGATTCATTTAATTACTCGGATTAATTTGATACGTACGCTAAAATAATATTTAGAGAATGGCAACATTAGCCTGTTTTTTTTTTTTTATGTAATAAGCAGATAAACGCAATAATATTTCGGAACCAATAATGTAATAAGCAAGTAAATATTTCGGAACCAATAATGTAATAAGCAAGTAAATTATTGCCCTGGTAAAAACATAAGTGGAGCCAATAACTTAATAATATACTAATATCACATTTAAGTTTCATTTATTGGATATAACCTTTTTTTTTTTTTTTTTTTTTTTTAAACGGGCCAATAACGTAATAACTTGATTATCGGCTGCTAGCAGGCTAACTTACTACCAGTCAGCTGCTAGCAGGCTAACTTACTACCAGTCAGCTGCTAGCAGGCTAACTTACTACCAGTCAGCTGCTAGCAGGCTAACTTACTACCAGTCAGCTGCTAGCAGGCTAACTTACTACCAGTCAGCTGCTAGCAGGCTAACTTACTACCAGTCAGCTAGCTAGCAGGCTAACTTACTACCAGTCAGCCAGCTAGCAGGCTAACTTACTACCAGTCAGCCAGCTAGCAGGCTAACTTACTACCAGTCAGCTAGCTAGCAGGCTAACTTACTACCGAGTTGAAGTAGCCGAGAGCAGCAGTGTTCAGGTTCAACACAAGAAGCTTAGAGCTTAGAGCTCCTCCTAGTGGCTGAAACTCGTTAATGAACCTGAAGACGAGACTCCAGCTCAGTGACTCATTGCAGCAAGACATCATGGACGTCGACGTTAGTCCTCACCAAACATTATTCGGTTTTAACGACTCATCCCTCGTTACGATCTCGTGTCGTTCGCAGCATCTGACGACGTTCGTGTTGGACCGTAAAGACGGGATGATCACCGTGGACGACGGGATCCGCCGGCTCCGCCTGCTGGACGCTAAAGGGAAGGTGTGGACTCAGGAGATGCTGCTGCAGGTGGAGGAGAAGACGGTCAGCCTCATCGACCACGAGATGAAGGTGAGACTCTGACGGGAAACGCTAGCGTCGTTAGCGTCGTTACGAGCGGGACGAGACGACGACGTTTGCTTTTTATTTCCAGAACGAGTTGGAGAACTTCCCGGTGGGGACGATCCAGCACTGCCAGGCGGTGATGAACGCCTGCAGCTACGACTCCATCCTGGCGCTGGTGTGTAAAGACTCGGGTCAGACCAAAGCCGACCTCCACCTGTTCCAGTGTGATGACATCAAGGTGAGCCGCTCTGTGATTGGTTGCTCCGGGTTACTGATCGATAATCTAACCCTTACATTCTGCTCAGGGTCAAATTTGACCTTTTTAGAGTTGTAAGAACTCCATATACACATTTATTTTAGACACACTTTTAATGTGTTAATGTGACCATGAATATACAGAAATAGAAATGAAATGCATATTTTTTTTATTTTTGTGCAAATCAAAGATGAGTTCTCCTGGTCCATAAAACAATATTAATAATAATGATAAATAATCAAACTGAAGAATTAATTAAACATTTATTAATGACTGATGGTGTCGAGACTAATTATGAGTCAGAATATGAGCAGAATGTAAAGGGTTAACAAAACAAGTCAGCATACTCTGATTCAGCTTCTTAAATGTGAATAAGGAGGAAGGAAGGAAGAATGGAAGGAAGATGGAAAGAAGGAAGGAAGACAGGAAGGAAAGATGGAAGGAAGAAAAACAAAGACAGGAAGGAAGGAAGGAAGGAAGGAAGAAAGGAAAGATGGAAGAAAGACGGGAAGGAAGGAAGAATGGAAGGAAGGAAGGAAGGAAGGAAGGAAGAATGGAAGGAAGGAAGGAAGGAAGGAAGGAAGAATGGAAGGAAGGAAGGAAGGAAGGAAGGAAAGATGGAAGGAAGGAAGGAAGGAAGAAAGAAAGAAAGATGGAAGGAAGGAAGAAAGACAGAAAGACAGGAAGAAAGGAAGGAAGGAAGAAAGACAGGAAGGAAGGAAAGATGGAAGAAAGAAAGGAAAGATGGAAGAAAGACGGGAAGGAAGGAAGAATGGAAGGAAGGAAGGAAGGAAGAATGGAAGGAAGGAAGGAAGAAAGACGGGAGGGAAGGAAGGAAGGAAGGAAGAAAGAAAGACGGGAGGGAAGGAAGGAAGGAAGAAAGACAGACAGGAAGTAAACAGGGGCGGATTGGACCCTCTGCCGGCCGTTTCTGGCCCACGGGCCTCATGTTTGATATAAAGGAAGTCTGTTATTTAATGTTTTCTTCTCTAATAACGCTCCCTTCCTTCCTTCCTTCCTTCCTTCCTTCCTTCCTTCCTTCCTTCCAGGCGAATCTGATCCAGGCGGACATCGACAGCGCCATCATCGATGCCAAAGGCGGGAAAGTGAAGAAGAGGCCGGAGACGCTCAAGTAAGAGCCAATCAGCAAGCAGCCTGAGTTCTTATCGAAGCGTTTGATTGGCTGACGGTTCTGTCCCTCCGTCCTATAGGATGATCCTGAAGAGTGACGGCGCCATCCCCCCGCCCCCCGCTGCTCCCGCCCCCGAGCCCCCGGCGACGGCCAATCAGGTGGAGGTGAAGAGCCGAGCGGCCGCCTGGTCGGCCTGGACCAATGAGCAGCAAGACTGTGAGTGATGTCACAGTTTATCAGGAACTACATGAACTCTGATTTTACCGATCCTCCTCTCCTCTCTGCTAGCTTCACTTCTTTCTCTCCAAACCTTCAGACGAGCTTTTATTAAATCTGTCTTCGTGTTTCTGTCCTCAGACGAGAAGCAGCGACGTCTGCTGGACGAAGACGGAGCGCTGGAGATGACGGCCGGCCGCGTGGACCGAGACGTGGTGAGTCGGGTTCGGACAGAGCTCAGTACTTTAACAGTACCGACCGAATTACATCGATACTATGAGTACTGATTCACGTCAAATCAAGCAGGGCCGAACTTCGGCCCATCCAGACGGAATACGAGCTAAAGCAGAGAGATGAGATTTATATTCTGTGCTTAAAGGTGCAGTTCCTCCTTTCACCAGCAGGGCGCTAGATGAGAAATATCATAAACATTACATCTACTAAACTATAATAGCACTAAAGTTACACAGATGCATTGTGGGAAACAGTGCTAATAATTATGTTTATGTTGGGTACCGATACCGAACACTGAGTACTGGTACCGGTTAACACGTGAAAGCTACCGAACCCTAGTGGTGAGATGGCTGATCTGATCTGAGAGCAGCTGATCTGAGAGCAGCTGATCTGATCTGAGAGCTGCTGATCTGGTCTGAGAGCAGCTGATCTGAGAGCAGCTGATCTGAGAGCAGCTGCAGGTCAGTGAGGGTCACAGCAGCACTAATAACACGAAGGATTTAAACAGTGATTGAAGAACGTGGTGTTTTTAGCTTGGAGGAAATCTGCTTATATAAAAGTGAGATGAAGGGCGTCTGCTGTGTTAGCTCAGGAGGTTTAATCATTAATCAGCTGAATCAATGTCAGCGAGCTGAAGGTGAAACATTAAATCTGCTTCTGTTTGTTTTAACAGCAAATCCTGAATCACATCCTGGACGACATCGAGTTCTTCGTCACCAAACTGCAGAAAGCTGCCGAAGCTTTCAACGAGCTCAGCAAGAGGAAGAAGACCAAGAAAGGGAAGAAGAAAGGTCCAGGAGGTGAGGAGGAGGAGGAGAGGGTAGGAGGAGGAGGAGGAGGAGGAGGAGGGGGGGGGAGGAGGAGAAGGGTGGGGGGGGAAGAGGAGGAGGAGAGGAGGGGGGGGGGAGGGGAGGAGGAGGAGAAGGGTGGGGGGGAAGAGGAGGAGGAGGAGAGGAGGGGGGTGGGGGGGAAGAGGAGGAGGAGGAGAGGAGGGGGGGGAAGAGGAGGAGGAGGAGAGGAGGGGGGGGGAGTAGGAGGAGAAGGGTGGGGGGGAAGAGGAGGAGGAGGAGAGGAGGGGGGGGGAGTAGGGAGGGAGAGGGGGGGGGAGTAGTAGGGAGGAGGAGGAGAGGGAGGGAGGAGGAGGAGGAGGAGGAGGAATAGGAGGAAGAGGGGGAGGAGGTGGGGTAGTAGGGAGGAGGAGAGGAGGAGAGGAGGACGAGGAGGAAGAGAGGAGGAGGGGGGAGTAGTAGGGAGGAGGAAGAGAGGAGGAGGGGGGAGTAGTAGGGAGGAGGAAGAAGAGAGGAGGAGGAGGAGGGGGGGAGTAGGGAGGGAGAGGGGGGGAGTAGGGAGGGAGAGAGGGGGGAGTAGTAGGGAGGAGGAAGAAGAGAGGAGGAGGACGAGGAGGAAGAGAGGAGGAGGGGGGAGTAGTAGGGAGGAGGAAGAGAGGAGGAGGGGGGAGTAGTAGGGAGGAGGAAGAAGAGAGGAGGAGGAGGGGGGGGAGTAGGGAGGGAGAGGGGGGGAGTAGGGAGGGAGAGAGGGGGGAGTAGTAGGGAGGAGGAAGAAGAGAGGAGGAGGACGAGGAGGAAGAGAGGAGGAGGGGGGAGTAGTAGGGAGGAGGAGGAGGAGGAGGAGGGGGAGGGAGAGAGGGGAGGAGAGGAGGAGGAATAGAGGGAGAGAGGAGGAGGAGGAGGAGGAGTAGAGGGAGAGAAGGAGGAGGAGGAGGAGTAGAGGGAGAGAGGAGGAGGAGGAGGAGGAGGAGGAGTAGAGGGAGAGAGGAGGAGGAGGAGGAGGAGTAGAGGGAGAGAGGAGGAGGAGGAGGAGGAGTAGGAGGAGGAGGAGGAGGAGTAGGAGTAGAGGGAGAGAGGAGGAGGAGGAGGAGTAGAGGGAGAGAGGAGGAGTAGAGGGAGAGAGGAGGAGGAGGAGGAGGAGGAGGAGTAGAGGGAGAGAGGAGGAGTAGAAGGAGAGAGGAGAAGGGGGGAGGAGGAGGAGGAGGAGGAGGAGGAGTAGAGGGAGAGAGGAGGAGGAGTAGAGGGAGAGAGGAGGAGAGAGAGGAGGAAGAGAAAAAAGGATGAGAGGAGGAGAAGAAGGAAGGGAGGGGGAGAAGAGAGAGAGAGAGAGAGAGGAGGAGGAGAAGAGAGGAAGGGAGGAGGAGGAGGAAGAGAGGAAGGGAGGAGGAAGAAGAGAAGAGAACAGGAAGAGAGGAGAAGGAGGAGAAGAGAGGAAGCGAGGAGGAGGAGAAGGGTGGAGGAGGAGGAGGTGGAGGAGGAAGAGGAAAAAGGAAGAGAGGAGGAAGAGAAAAAAGGAAGAGAGGAGGAGGATGGGGGGAAAGGAGGAGAGGAGAGAGGAGGAGGAGGAGGAAGAGAAAAAAGGAAGAGAGGAGGAGGAGGAGACAACAGCTTTTTATCCTGCAGTTCTTTTAACTGTAAAACCACAGAAGAAGAAGAAGAAATGTGATGAAAGATTCAAACACCAGAAATAAAAGTTAAAATAAAACTTCATCTGTTAATTAAACATTAAACTAAAACACACTTTGTTCTGTTTAACAGTTAAATTCATTAAATATTAAACCAGCTGTAACGATCACATGACCTCAGGCTGTTTAGTGAGTTACGAGGCCCTCTGCTGGCCAGACGACGTAATTACACCTAATAATAACTTTAATCATGAGGCCCTCTGCTGGCGGGATGATGTAATTACACCTAATAATAACTTTAATTATGAGGCCCTCTGCTGGCCAGACGATGTAATTACACCTAATAATAACTTTAATCATGAGGCCCTCTGCTGGCGGGATGATGTAATTACACCTAATAATAACTTTAATTATGAGGCCCTCTGCTGGCCAGACGATGTAATTACACCTAATAATAACTTTAATTATGAGGCCCTCTGCTGGCGGGATGATGTAATTACACCTAATAATAACTTTAATATATAACAGCTGCTTTTATAAATACATGAAGCTTAAAGTGATTAAATTACACAAACCAAGTTCTTCACAATAAAAGGATCAAAAACAATAATTAAAAAAATAATAATAAGATTAATTCATGTAATATAAAAGCAGATTTAACACCCGCCTTTTAAATCTGGCATTTAATTTAAATTAATTTAATTTATTAATCTTTTATTTAATATTTTAACCTGTTTTTTACTACGTAGACTTTTATTTTTATTTTATTTTTATTACCTGATTTTAATATTATTATTACTCCTCACATGTTTTACCCACTTTATTCTGTAGTGACTTCATTTTATTTATTTATTATTACTTTTTATTTTATTTGGGTATTCTTAATTTTTTACATTTTTATTCTACCTTTCCTCTCTCACTCTTAACCCTTTATGAAGTAATTTATACAGTTTGATTCATAACTTTATTTTTTATTTTTTTGCATCGTTCACACAATAAAAGCAGCTCCAGGTGTTTTAAAATTAAATAAATCACATACAGAAAGAAGAAAAAAGAAACATTAATATAATATAAGATGGAAAATAAAAATTTTAAAAAGCAATATTTATCAAAATAGTAATAATAATGACAAAGTAAAGGAATCTACAACATAGAATAAATACAGTATATAAACAAAGTATATAAAATCAAGTAAAATACAACATATTAAAAGCTGCAGGTGTGATTTAAAGAAAAGCAGCTGATAATAAAACAGAACAAATAAAAGACAAAGAAAAGGAATAAAAATAAAGAACAAATTATGAAAAATGCAGATTTATAACTTTAACAGTGAATCTTTTCTGCTTTTATGTTTTATTATTTGTATATTTATTTATTGTTGTTTTTATTGATGCTCTGTCTATTTTCCCCTCTGTGATATAACATATATTATAATGTTATTTCCTGTGATGTCCACTAGAGGGCGTTCTCACTCTGCGCTCCAAACCGCCCGGTGAGGACGAGTTCGTCGACTGTCTGCAGAAGTTCAAACACGCCTTCAATCAGCTGGTGAGACGTCCAGATGTTAGACAGGTCCAGATGTTAGCCACGTCCAGATGTTAGACAGGTCCAGATGTTAGACACGTCCGGATGTTAGACAGGTCCAGATGTTAGACGGGTCCAGATGTTAGCCACGTCCAGATGTTAGACACGTCCAGATGTTAGACGGGTCCAGATGATAGAGGCGTCCGGATGTTAGACAGGTCCAGATGTTTGATGTGTCCAGATATTAGATGCGTCCAGATGTTAGATGTCCAGATGTTAGATGTCCAGATGTTTGACGTGTTTCTGTCTTCAGGGGAAATTGAAGGATCACATCCAGAACCCGAGCGCTGTGGAGTTGGTCCACTTCCTGTTCAACCCTCTCAGGATGGTCAGTCAGCTGATTTATATTTACATAAAAACATTTAAACACACGGCGGCAGATTTAACACAGCAGGATATTCTCCTTCCTCTCCCTCTTCTCCTTCCTGTCCCTCGTGTCCTTCCTGTCCCTCGTGTCCTTCCTGTCCTTCCTCTCCTTCCTCTCCTTCCTGTCCTTCCTGTCCCTCGTGTCCTTCCTCTCCTTCCTGTCCCTCCTCTCTTTCCTGTCCCTCCTCTCCTTCCTCTCCTTCCTGTCCTTCCTGTCCTTCTGTCCTTCCTGTCCCTTGTGTCCTGCAGGTGATCCAGACCGGCGGAGTGGATCTGGCCCGCAGCGTTGTGGTTCCTCTGCTGACCAGAGAAGCCATCGACTTCCTTCACATGACGGGGTCGGCGGAGGAGAGGCACCTGTGGGTGACGCTGGGAGAAGGATGGACCAAATGCAGGTGAGACGAAGAGCCGACTCACAGCTGTTCAGAGCAGAGACGCGTGTCTGTGTTCTGAGTTTGACATACCACAGAAAAGTGTGTTGTTAACCACCCTGCCAAATTTGAATGATTAAAAAAATCAGCTGACCGCCGAGTCAGCTGAAGCCTTGCCTCCTACCAAGTGTCACCTGTCAATCAAAGTCACCACCTCTACCAGAAACATGGTCGCTACATCTGAGAGCTTTCTGCTGCTAACTCGGCTGCTAGCTCGGCGGCTAACTCAGCTAGCTGGCTAACTGTAGACTGTAGTAGTAGTAGTGCTAACTCAGCTAACTGGCTAACTGTAGACTGTAGTAGTAGTAGTAGTGTGTGCTGAATGTATTTCTACCTCTACAGCAGCAGGGCGGGTTTATGCTAATCCTAGCTCCACAATTCAAATCTAAATGGTTGAAATGCTTTTTAACCTTTTTTAGAAATACATTTATGACCTATTTAATGTGTTTAGAAGAAAATGTCTGAATTCACTTTACACAGTCTTTAACACCGAGCTGCTGAATCTGCAGGTTGGAGTGGCCAAAGGATCATTACTTCCCCCCCTGTGTGCTGAGGTTTCGGGACGGCTGGG
Source organism: Scomber japonicus (assembly GCF_027409825.1). NCBI lineage: Eukaryota > Metazoa > Chordata > Actinopteri > Scombriformes > Scombridae > Scomber > Scomber japonicus. Next base: position 25,352,117 of record NC_070600.1, on the reverse strand, counting down.
AGCCTCCAGCGTTGCCGCCGGCGACCCAAGAGCTGGACCTGAGTCAGCTGACCGAGAGCCTCGCCAACGCCGACATCCAGAGACAAGAGGAGCTGAGGATGCGATTGGCTCAGGAGGTATGACATCATGCTGCTCAATTAATCTAATAATGATCGTGATTAAGGTTTAGGGGCTCGATTTAAGATTCAGTTTGTGTTTCCTGTCTCTCAGCAGTCGGGGGTGCAGAGGTTCCCTCCTGCAGACGGGTACGCCTTCAGCTCCGCCTACAAACGCATGCAGATCCTGGACCAGGACTCGGCCATGGCCGCCTTCAAGCAGGCCATCAGCCGCCGAGTGGACCGGTAACTCTGAGGTCACATGACGCCGCGGAGAACTGCTCCCACTTCACCTTCCGCTGGGTCCTAAAACCCTCCAGCTCTGTTTCTGACTCTCGTACTTCTACTGATTCTGATTCTGATCCTGACTCTTTGAAATCTTTTTCTCGCTGAATCTTCTTAAATTTCGTGTCTCTGTAATTTGAGGTGAAGTTGGGACGCTTCTCCTCGGCGGAAACGTTCCTCACGTCCACCAGCTGTTAAATTCATAATTAATAATTCATAATTATAATTCATCACATTTAACAGCCAAATTCAAACATGGAAAAATTCAGTAGAGAAATGTTTAAACTGTTTTGAGTATTTGTGTTTTATTCTTTTTCTGTGTGATGTATCAGATGTTTTAAACTTATATATTAATATTAGTCCACACATACAGTATCTGGATAAACATTTTATCGTACAGAGCCAAATTAAGAGAACAAATTAAAAGTTTGTTATCTGTTAATTAAATATTAGTAATTTGGAGCATTGAGTCATTTTAGTCGTAAAATGATCCAGAAATGAATGAATTTGTGCTCTTTAAATAGAGTTTAAACAATCTATTAATTATTCTTCCAGTAAAAATGCAGAATTTTTACTTATTTACATTTGATATTTTGTGTTATTTTTCTGGTTTAAAAAAAAAAAACATTTCATAATTTAGGTTTTGGGAAATTATGACTTCACTTTTTCACTTTTTTGTGACGTAAGAGTAATCAGATTATTGAGGATAATAAGGCAGATTAATTAATAATGAAAGTAACTGTTGGTTCAGATTAATGTGTTTTATAATTAGTCATTTACACTCTGAACTTTTTAAATTTTGTGTGTGTTTTTTGTTTTTTTTGGCGCCTTCTGGACTCCGTATGTTTCTGTGAACGCTGTGATTGGTCCTGATTGCGGACGCTGTGATTGGCTGATGTGTTTCAGGAGCTTTGACGGTGACAGCAGAGGCCAATCAAAACTGTTTGCCAAATCCAAATACGACTTCGTGGCGAGAAACAACACGGAGCTGTCGGTGCTGAAGGACGAGGTCGTCGAGGTAACCGAGCTTAGATTGGCATGATCTTACATCCTTCCTTCCTTCCTTCCTTCCTTCCTTCCTACCTAACACCATATCAACTAGTTAGGCATGATCTTACATTATAACTTTTATATTAAATAAAGCTAATGGAATACTATTGTTCATTTGTAACTAGGGATGTTTGATATTATCGGCTGATATTTACTTTAAAATGTAATATCGGGAAGTATCGGGTTTTTATAACCGATGTTTGTTCTGTAGGCTTCAGAATTTCCGAGCCTGTTTACCGGGGCGCGCTAGATGATGTAAACAACAACACGCTAGACTCACGGGTCGCTAACCATTGCTAACCGTGGCTAACAAGTTCATAGCGTCCACCGCCATGAACACTAACACACCAACAGAAACAAGGTTTAACCAGGCGGGGAGCTCCGGTCCTCTGAAATGAAGCCAACCAGGAAGTAACTTAGAGCTGCATTCTATCAAAAGGCCACCAGGGGGCGACCGTCTCTATACAAGTCAATAGAGAATTCACCAACTTCTCACTTGATTTCTAACCTCAGTAAACGTTTTCAAAATGTGTTTATGGTCTCAATCGCTAGTTTAAAGCCTTCTTCAATGCAGTATGATGTTCATTTGGGACATTTTGGCCTCCCTGATTTTATATGTGACGATAAAGCAGGGTATGCATTAGGGCGTGGCTACGTCCTGATTGACAGGTTGATTGACCAATGTCCTCGAGATCCAGCCCTCGTAACCATAGCAACCTCCCCGCTCCGCCCATGACTCCACCTCATGCCCATATAAGTAGAATCAGTGTTTTTATATTTCCCAGCATGCACCTGAAATTTTCAAGATGGCGCTGCCTAGATTAGAAACTATTGGCTTCCGAGCAGCAGTCCACAAACCAATGGGTGACGTCACGGATGTTACGTCTGTTTCTTTATACAGTCTGTGGTCAGAGCCTGAAAATATCGGTATCGGAAATTAAGAGTTGGGGAATATCGGATATCAGCAGAAAGTCAATTGTGGAGTCTCTGTTATTAAGTGATGAACTGTTCTGTCAGGTGATCGACGACAGGAAGCAGTGGTGGAAGGTTCGTAACGGCGGCGGGATGATCGGCTACGTACCGAACAACATCCTGGAGGTTACGAAAGCTGTGGACATAACGGGCCGAGGAGAACCGATCTACAGCCACACTATCCAGGTAACTACACACTATACACAACTACACACTATCCAGGTAACTACACACTATACACAACTACACACTATCCAGGTAACTACACACTATACACACAATACACACTATCCAGGTAACTACACACTATCCACAACTACACACTATCCAGGTAACTACACACTATCCACAACTACACACTATCCAGGTAACTACACACTATACACACAATACACACTATCCAGGTAACTACACACTATCCACAACTACACACTATCCAGGTAACTACACACTATCCACAACTACACACTATCCAGGTAACTACACACTATCCACAACTACACACTATCCAGGTAACTACACACACACACACACACACACACACACACACCTGTGTTGGATCATCGTCTCATCTTCAGTTTCGTGTTTATTTTTTCAACATTTGAAGCTTATGATGCCAAAGAAGGAGTTTGAGTTATTTAAGGTAGGACGAGGAGTGTGTGTGTGTGTGTGTGTGTGTGTGTGTGTGTGTGTGTGTGTGTGTGTGTGTGTGTGTAGTTAAACACAAGGGTGTGTGTGTGTATGTGTGTGTAGTTAAACACAAGGGTGTGTGTGTGTGTGTGTGTGTGTCTGCTTCGCTGCTCTTAAAGGAACAGTCTCACATTTCACAGCAGATGAGAATTAGGATCAATTTAACAAACTGAACCTTTAATTTAGCTCCATAATGATGAGCCACATGTTACGATGCAGATTCAGAGGTCTTCGAGTCAAGGAAGGAAGGGGGGAAGGAAAGGAGGAAGGGAAGGAGGGAAGAAGGAAGGACAGATGGAAGGACAGAATAAAGGGAGGAAGGAAGGAAAGAGGCAAGGGAAGAAGGAAGGAAAAGAACACAGGAAGGAAAGTGGGCCTGGGGGCCGGTCCCTGATTTAAAGTTATCAGGAGTTAATAACTCACGAGTTCCTGAATCTCATCTAGTTACTGTGATAAATGTCAGACTGCTCCTTTTAAGAGGGTTTTACTAGTTTAAGATCTTTATGTTTAGTTAAATATTAGAAGCTCGTTACTGTAGACGTTATTTATTATGTCTGTAGACAGTTTGCAGTGCTGTGAGTGAAACATCTTCATCATCATGTTTCATTTATGTTTCATTTCATGTTTCCAGCAATTACTGGGAGAGTTGAACGAGGTAAACATCAAACGACATGTTCAAATTTCATGTTCAGGCTTTAAAGGGTTAATTCACCCTAATACAGCTGATGACAGGAAATTATTTTCTAGATTTTAATGCTTTGAGATATTTGTCTTATTGAGTTTATAGTGTTCAGTGTATAGAGAGGAAGTGTCACGTTTTAGAGGAAGTGTCTTCATTAGGGCTGTCAAACGATTAATTTTTTAAATCGAGATTAATCGCAGAGTTTCCATAGTTAATCGAGATTAATGGCGTTTTGAATGTCATGTTTAAAATCCTGTTATTTTCCATTTGAAGGCAGTTTTAAGCCCATAATGTAAAGCATTTCTTACCAGAGTGTCTTAACTGGGAATCAATCACGGCTCTGCTGCGACTCCCACACTCCAAAATGGTCCTTTGGTGGAGCTGAGGCTGGCTTGGCTGCACCTGGGTGTTTAGCGTGGAGGTGCTAACTCAAACTCCACGTACTCCGGTGGTAGTTAAACTCTGTTTGACACAGGTTGCATTTTACTTTTGACTTGTCAACTGAAGCGTCTGGAAGTGTTTTAAAGTTAAACAAGCCGTTCAAAAGTCCAGTAGCTCTCTTACTTTCCATCAGCGCGGTAGGTTTACTGCAGGAGGCCACTTCAAAGCATAGCGCTACAGCTAGAGGAGCCGTCTACGGGGGAGTAGAAGGGACAAAAAGGCTTGCTACATTCAAATGAGATTAAATGCATTAATCTAATCGCGATTAACGCGTTAACGCTGACAGCCCTATTCTTCATGTTTTAGAGGAAGTGTCTTCATGTTTAAGAGGAAGTGCTTCATGTTTTAGAGGAAGTGCTTCATGTTTTAGAGGAAGTGCTTCATGTTTTAGAGGAAGTGTCTTCATATTTTAGAGGAAGTGTCTTCATGTTTTAGAGGAAGTGTCTTCATGTTTTAGAGGAAGTGTCTTCATGTTTTAGAGGAAGTGTCTTCATGTTTTAGAGGAAGTGCTTTGTGTCTTTGTGTCTCAGTCTTCTGTCCTTCTGTCAGAAACAGACAACGAGGACGGACTTCATCCCCAGTAAACCGGCAGCGGCTCCGATGCCGGCGGCTCCTTCGCCTCCTCCGGCGCCCGCCAGGCTCCCGACGCCGCCGCTGCCTCCTCCGGTCGCCGAGCCCCCCCGACCCAAAGCCAGCAGCAGCTCCGTGAGCCGGCAGAACAGCTCCACCTCCAGCGACAACGGCAGCGTCGCTATGAGAGACCATAGCAACCAGAGACCCGCCATCAGCCGTGAGTCCAGGCCGAGTCCTGACTGAGTCCAGACCAAGTCCCGACAGACCAAGTCCCGACAGACCAAGTCCCGACAGACCGAGTCCCGACAGACCGAGTCCCAACAGACCGAGTCCCAACCGAGTCCCGACCAAGTCCCGACCAAGTCCCGACAGCTCAAGTCCCGACAGACCGGGTCCAAACATACCGAGTCCTGACCAAAATTGGGTTTTACCTAAATTAAACTAGCAGATAACTTGATGGATCAATTGATCAGTTTTTTGTCTGAATGTAAAATAACAACTTTTACGTGATGTGACCTGCAGTGACCTTCATTCATCTGACAAACACAGACGTTAGCATTAATAATCACATCCAGATGTTTTCAGCGTGTCTCTCGTCGTCATGGTTACAGGCAGGAAGTCCAACATGGAGGAAGTTCAGGACGAGCTGATGCACAGACTGACGCTCGGTCGCAGCGCTCAGAAGAAGTTTCCCGCTTCGTCTCGCAGCAGCAACAACCTGCCGTCCCTCAACATCTCGTACGACTCGACTGCTGACGACGTCAAAGGCTGGCTGGAGGCCAAAGGCTTCAGCCCTGTGTGAGTTATACTATAATATAATAATACTATTACACCAACCTGATAATAACTGTATCTATGGTTACAGCACCATCACCAGTCTGATAATAACTGTATCTATGGTTACAGCACCATCACCAGTCTGATAATAACCGTATCTATGGTTACAGCACCATCACCAGTCTGATAATAACCGTATCTATGGTTACAGCACCATCACCAGTCTGATAATAACCGTATCTATGGTTACAGCACCATCACCAGTCTGATAATAACCGTATCTATGGTTACAGCACCATCACCAGTCTGATAATAACCGTATCTATGGTTACAGCACCATCACCAGTCTGATAATAACCGTATCTATGGTTACAGCACCATCACCAGTCTGATAATAACCGTATCTATGGTTACAGCACCATCACCAGTCTGATAATAACCGTATCTATGGTTACAGCACCATCACCAGCCTGATAATAACTGTTCCTATGGTTACAGCACCATCACCAGCCTGATAATAACTGTATCTATGGTTACAGCACCATCACCAGTCTGATAATGACCGTATCTATGGTTACAGCACCATCACCAGTCTGATAATAACCGTATCTATGGTTACAGCACCATCACCAGTCTGATAATAACTGTATCTATGGTTACAGCACCATCACCAGTCTGATAATAACCGTATCTATGGTTACAGCACCATCACCAGCCTGATAATAACCGTATCTATGGTTACAGCACCATCACCAGCCTGATAATAACTGTATCTATGGTTACAGCACCATCACCAGTCTGATAATTACTGTCTCTATGGTTACAGCACCATCACCAGCCTGATAATAACCGTATCTATGGTTACAGCACCATCACCAGCCTGATAATAACTGTATCTATGGTTACAGCACCATCACCAGTCTGATCATAACTGTATCTATGGTTACAGCACCATCACCAGCCTGATAATAACTGTATCTATGGTTACAGCACCATCACCAGCCTGATAATAACTGTATCTATGGTTACAGCACCATCACCAGTCTGATAATAACCGTATCTATGGTTACAGCACCATCACCAGTCTGATAATAACCGTATCTATGGTTACAGCACCATCACCAGTCTGATAATAACTGTATCTATGGTTACAGCACCATCACCAGCCTGATAATAACTGTTCCTATGGTTACAGCACCATCACCAGCCTGATAATAACTGTATCTATGGTTACAGCACCATCACCAGTCTGATAATGACCGTATCTATGGTTACAGCACCATCACCAGTCTGATAATAACTGTATCTATGGTTACAGCACCATCACCAGTCTGATAATAACTGTTTCTATGGTTACAGCACCATCACCAGTCTGATAATAACTGTTTCTATGGTTTCAGCACCATCACCAGTCCTGATAATAACTGTTTCTATGGTTACAGCACCATCACCAGTCTGGGTGTTCTGACCGGCGCTCAGCTCTTCTCTCTGAACAAAGAGGAACTGAAGACGGTTTGTCCCGACGACGGCGCTCGAGTCTTCAGTCAGGTGACCGTCCAGAAGGCGGCGCTGGAGGTGGGTGCTGCTCCTACACCATGACATCATCACAAAAACACACATCTGTCATGTTCACGCTTCTTTTCCTTTTGATACGAAATAAATTCTTAAATATCTCATTTAAGAATTTAGAGGGAAAAGACATTATATTATTGTGTATTAGAAGAAGAAGAAGAAGAAGCTTTATTGTCATTGCACAGAGAGATATCATTACATTTCCTTTGGCAGCAAAACTTTTAGTGCTATTGGGTTTTATTGGTATTATTGGTGCTATTGGGTTTTATTGGTATTATTGGATGTTATTGGTGTTAATGAATATTATTAATATTATTGGTGTTATTGGTGTTATTGGGTATTATTTGTATCATTAGATGGCATTATTAGTAGTAGTAGTAGTATTGGGTATTAGTAGTAGTAGTATTATTGGGTAGTAGTAGTAGTAGTAGTAGTAGTATTATTGGGTAGTAGTAGTAGTAGTAGTAGTAGTATTGGGTAGTAGTAGTAGTAGTAGTAGTAGTAGTATTATTATTGGGTAGTAGTAGCAGTAGCAGTATTATTATTATTAGTAGTATTGGGTAGTATGTAAGTGTGGAGTCTTTAGGAATCTCATGATTATATTTAGAACCTGGAACTGCTCTGCTGTGTAACAGTGAGAGCAGAGATATTATTGATCTATTGGTTATTGAATATTGGATATTATCAGATGTTGTTGAGCGTTCGTTAGCTCCTGCAGATCAGAGAGTTTCCAGACAGCTGATTGGTTCATCAGACAAACATGAGCAGCAGCAAACAGGACGAGCTTTGAACCCATGACCCTCTCCTGTAGTTAGAGGAGCAGCTCAGAGTGATTATGAGTGAAATCTGTTGCTATAGTTGCTGAATTCATCCATAATGATGCCTGTGACTGGATGTTTGTTGTTGAAATGCATCCTGGGAGTCGTAGTTTATCACACGTTGCTAAGTTCATGTTAAACAGACAAATCTCAGCTCTTTTATTCTGAAAGTGTGTGTTTGGGTTAGGGTTAGTTCCTGTTTGGAAGCTCGGCCTGGCTGCAGGTCTGTTTCTGTCTTTACGTTTTCTATCCCCCAACTCTGCCAAGGTCTGGTGTTTGGTCTCTATCCCCCTCTGCAGGTTTTCTTCTGACCCTCCTTTGATCTTCTGATTCTGTTACTACATTCATTAAGGTATCGTGTTCACATTCAGACCTTCTGGACTCGCTTCTGTCGGCCAGATTTAAAGGAATAATACACCAAACATCAGATTTAAGACTCTGAGCTCCTCAGTCTGATTGGGACGAGACCATTAAGACTCCTGAGACTTTACTTCATCTTTTTGACTTGAGATGACTGATCGTCCCAAAGACACGCACACACACACACACACACACACACACACACACACACACACACACACACACACACCACAACCCAATCAGGTTGTTTGATCTGTTGGACTTTGACTGGTTGGGGATCAAAGAGTCTCCTGTACTTGGGGATCGGTTAATGTTGATTTAAGACTTGTTGGTCCATCTTGAGACTGTTCTGCCTGGACCAGAGACCCGTCTGGACCAGAGACCTGACTGGACCAGAGACCCGACTGGACCAGAGACCCGAGACCCGACTGGACCAGAGACCCGAGACCCGACTGGACCAGAGACCCGACTGGACCAGAGACCCGACTGGACCAGAGACCCGACTGGACCAGAGACCCGACTAGACAAGAGTTAGTTGGGGACCCCCCCCCCCCCTTGTCTCAGGACCGGTTCCTGTCTTTGGGTCGTCCTCATGTGACAGTCAGCTGTTTCTAATCTTTAGGATCTGGCCGTCAGGACGAGTCTGTGCTCGTTGTGTAGCAGCATCATAAGTTAGCTTCAGTTAGCTTCCCTCACCACCTGTGACCTCTGACCTCTGACCCTGAACCCAGGTCTCTCACCCTCACCTGCCCCCCCCCCCCCTCACACACCTGTAGAGACCAGGAAGTAGAGTTTCTATTGACTGGAATGAGATCTGAAGAGACAAACACGCTTAGCTTTGATTGATTGGCGACATCACAAATAACTGATTATAAAACTTATTTATTTCTTCTTTTGTACAATCTGATTTAATTTGGTTTTAATTTCCATTTATTCTAAAAACATTATTCTAAAGTCAGTATTTCCATCATTTATAATCTGAAGGTTTAAAGTGAATCAGAGCCGATCTGATACTAATATTAGTATTGATCTCATTCAGGTTTATTTATGTTTTCTACTGAAAGTCAGTCAACAGAAAACAGGAAATACCCAAACCCAGGTCGTACAAAACCAGATATTCACAATTCACTTTACATTCTTTCTTTCTTTCTTTTTATTTTCAAAGAATGTAAATGAAAAGTTTCACTCTGAGATTTCATTCTGCTTCATCCTGTAGATAAAATGTGTAGTTCAGAGTTTTCAGAGATTCCTACAAATTAAAAGACTCAGACTCTTCATGTATTATAAACTGAAGGTTATCCGTGTTGGTGAGTATGAGCAGTGACGTCGTCTCTGTGGGAATCTCTGAGTTTAAAACCTTTATTCACCTTTTTACTGCAGCTGGTCACACAGAGGTCAGATTAACACAGAACTACCCAAACTACACTTTCATTAATAAATAATACAGAAACAAACCTTATTATATTTCATATGTTAAATAATAATGTATTCATGTCTGTATGTTAATAAAGTAAAGAATGATCACTACACATTTATATATTTATGTAACAATTAATATTAATTTATTCATCAATAAGTAATTTATTAAAGATGAAACATTATTAATGTATAAATGTCATTAACATGGACATGATACATGTTTTTATTTATTAATAGATAAATAAAACAAATACACACTTTACAACAAATAATTAACTTCAGTAAATGTTTGTATGTTAATAAGTTCGTACTAATATACAAATGTAAAAATATGTTGTAAATTAATGTTAATTTGTAGATTTGTAATCATACATTTAAGTAATTTATGTTTAATTTAATTATATCTAATTATTATATTATTTCAGTATTTATGTATGCATACAATTAAATTAATTTAATTATGTATTTTTGTCACTATTTAAGCATCTTTTTAAATTTTTTAGAAAAAGTCATTTTTCGTCTTCCGTACATTTCTGCTCTCATCAAATTTAAAAATGAGCCTTTAGAGCAGTTTCAGTTTATGACGTTTATGTCTCAGTCTGATGTTTGTGTGACCAGTTTTAGAGGAACCAGTTTTTTACCCAGCATGCACCCTGACTCACCAGCTGATGTAGAGATGTTCATCCTCGCTCTTTACAGCCGCAGCAGACGCCAAAACACCACTGGCTGTTTTTACATGAAGCCTTAAATCTTATATTCAACCCTTTTACCCAAGACATTAAAATATAACATATATAAATATATAATATATATATAATATATATGTATAACATATAATAATGATGTAAATGTATTTAATGTAAACTGAGCAGAGCTTTGTGGAAGTGTGGAGTTTATTGTAGAACCATTAGAGCCATCAGTCTTCATCCTCATAACTACTATCTTATTAAAACTATTAACTCAACCCTAACCCTTCTATACTAAATATAATATTTAATATGTTTATATTTTGGGCCACTTGAGGAAAAGTCGTCAAATTTCAGAATAAAAGACATTTAGGATGTTTTTACAAGCTGTTAAATTTAACCTGACCATTATGTAAGGGGTTAAGAAGTCAGAAAATGTATAAAAATTTGGGAAATACAAATTTAAAAAACATTTTTAAAAATTTAGAAAAATAAAATTTTTTAAAAATGCCAAAGAAATTGGGAAAATATAAGGTTGTTTTTTTTCTAATTGTTTAAAAAAAATCTACCACCTAAACAAAGGAAAATGTATAAAAAGTTGGGGAAATACAATTTAAAAAAATACGTTAAAAAAAATTGGGAAATTACAATTAAAAAAAAAATTAAAAAATTTGGGAAAAAATATAATTTAAAAAATTCTAAAAATAAAAAAAAAATCTCGATTAATATCATTTTTAAAAAAGTAAATAAATGTGTACTACCTAACAAAAGTAAAACATTTTAATTTCTTTGCATTTTGGGCCACTGTAGGAAAAGTCATCAAATTTCAAAATAAAAGCACATCTGGTTGTTAGATAGTAAACTGTTAGAGAGGTTCATGTAACGACAGCCAGCAGCAGGAAGCTCGCTAGAGACGCTCAGTCGCTTCACAGCAGCGAGACGCCACTCTGTGTTTGACTTCCTGTCTCTAACCAGCTGTTTGTCTCTCTGCTTCTCTGCTCTGCTTCCTTCCTGTTTGCTCTCTGGATCTTCCTCCTCTTCTTCCTCTTCCTCTTCCTCTTCCTCTTCTCTGTGTCTCCAGAAGAGTTCAGGCTCTGAGCTCCAGCAGATCATGAGGAGGCGGCAGGAGAAACTAGCAGCCAGCACCTGTGATTCAGGGGTGGAGTCTTTTGATGAAGGCAGCACCCACTGAGCTCTTCCTCCTCCTCTTCCTCTTCCTCTTCCTCCTCCTCTTCCTTTTCCTTCCTCTTACTTTATTTTTATTTCTTTTCTCGCTGTCTCTCTCGCTCTCTTCGACCCTCAGGCGGCGGCTGACCACGCAGAGTTCGTGGAGATCATGCGGCGCCGGCAGGAAATCCTCAGCTCGTCTCCATAGCAACGCCCTCACCAGATAATCTGCCACGTTTTGCCTGAATGAAGCTCATGTGAACACTTCTCTGGGATTCTGGGTGATTTTTGTCTTTTTGTTTGAACACAAAGTGAAGATCAGCTGCTCAGTAAAACAAACCTCTCAGTATTAACGTAGCACGGCGGCTAATGTTCGTTAGCTTCAGTTTGAGCTGCAGATGAGTTTTCATCACATTGGAGTCGCAGCGATCAGCAGCGAGAACGTTTGAAGGTATTTTAGGATCCTCAAAGACTCTGAAGCGTGAGGACGTGAGAAGGATCGGTGGAATAAACGATGGAAAAGATTTGAACCTGTTTCCAAAGTTGTAAACAACCAAAAACAAACTTTAAATGTATTAATTTAATTATCCTGAAACTTCTCGTCTCTGAACACGTGAAAACGACCTGGTAATAAAACTTTTGTCTCGTTGCAAGTTGTGAAACAGATTAGAAATCATTTGAGTCGTAAAGCAGAAACATTTAACCTTTGACCTCGTTGGAGCTGCGATGACATCATCACAAACCAGTTAGAGCCGTAACCTTGGAAACGGACGGTAACATCAGAGCATCGTGTCTACAGGGAGAAGTAGGACAGTGTTTAGTGAAAACTCGGAAATTCAGACTTCCGAGTTAAAAAAACCCGGAAAGATTTTAGGAACTTTCTTCTGGATGATTTATGAGCACAAAACATCTTATTCCATATTTAATATATATATATATATAATATTTAATAATCAGAATAATGTTTCTATCTTCGTATATTTCAGGTTTCTAAAGTCGAGTCTTTGTGGATTCTTTAAATATCTTCAGAGTTTTTAAAGGTTTGAACTTTGTGACTTTAATGTGACGTAAAAATCTGCAGCTGCTAAATAAACTGAGTCCTTCACAATAAAAGCGTAGTCCTTCACAATAAAAGCGTAGTGACTGTCGGCCTGAATAGATTTAGAGACTGATGAATATAAATGTACATGTTGAGATTTTTGGGGGATAAAGAGAAATATTATATTATATTCTTTTTTCTTTTTTTCAATGTTTATTCCAAAAGTTGAAATAATAAATATATAAAATAATAAAAATGAATCATGTGAAAAAGCAAAGAAGGGAAAATGATGTCCTTGAAATGAAGAAGATGTTTATTATAATGTTTAATTTATGAGCCAGCAGTGATTTAGAGTTAGAGACGTAATTTGATTGATTGATTTTTTTGGCGATCAGCATTTTTTGCACAATAAGGAGAAAAATCAGTTTAGTGTTTAAATCATTTTCTGCTTCAGTCACTTTTACTCCAGCGCTAGATTAAAGTTACAGTTTCATGTTAAATTAATATAATAATAATAATAATAATAATAAATCTGAACCCTTAAACAGGAAGCAGGTTAAATATAAACTTAAATATAAATTAGGGCTGTCAGAGTTAACGTGTTAATCGCGATTAGATTAATGCAATCCATAACGTGTTAATTGGTTTTAATCTCATTGTAATGTGTCAAGCCTTTTTGTCCCTTCTACTCCCCCGTAGACGGCTCCTCTAGCTGTAGCGCTATGCTTTGAAGTGGCCTCCTGCAGTAAACCTACCGCGCTGATGGAAAGTAAGAGAGCTACTGGACTTTTGAACGGCTTGTTTAACTTTAAAACACTTCCAGACGCTTCAGTTGACAAGTCAAAAGTAAAATGCAACCTGTGTCAAACGGAGTTTAACTACCACCGGAGTACGTGGAGTTTGAGTTAGCACCTCCACGCTAAACACCCAGGTGCAGCCAAGCCAGCCTCAGCTCCACCAAAGGACCATTTTGGAGTGTGGGAGTCGCAGCAGAGCCGTGATTGATTCCCAGTTAAGACACTCTGGTAAGAAATGCTTTACATTATGGGCTTAAAACTGCCTTCAAATGGAAAATAACAGGATTTTAAACATGCAATTCAAAACACCATTAATCGTGATTAACTATGGAAACTCTGAGATTAATCTCGATTAAAAGATTAATCGTTTGACAGCCCTAATATAAATGTAATGTTACCAGTTATCTCATTTACACCTAAAGTAAAACAAATAGATTCAATATATTTTGAGTTCTGTCTCCTATTAAAGTATAAAAATGATCATAATGGTAAAAACTACTGAATGTTTATTAGAGAGAGAAATGAAACATTAATATCAAACATATATTAGTAGTTAAACTGAGTTTTATCTTTTCTATTAAAGTATAAACTGATCAACAAGCTTTAATTAAACTGATTCATTCACATATTAAACATCTGAACCAACAATGCTGCTGAACTCTGTTTCCTGTTTAAAGGTTTTAAACTTAAACCAGAAGCTGAACTCTTTTATTTCCTCTTCCTGTTGAGCTTTTTACTCATGAGAGTTAAAAATCACCAAGAATCAAGTTTATATTTCCACTGATGTGTTTCAGTGTCTGATCGCTGTGGATGAAGCACAGTAGCTCGGTTCATTATAGCACAATAAAACCTGATCATCATCATATTAAGCTATAAGTTATAATAACTATAATAACAGGACGGCTTCCTGTTGGTCAACTGCTCAAATCCACAGGTCAAAAAAATCAGTTTCCACACATTTACTTTAAAGCGGCTGAATCTGATGAATGATGTCATCGTTTAAAATGTGACACAAACAGATAAAAAGCTTCTTAAAGTTCAGTTTTCTTAATTTGCTGTAAATTCTCAAATACTGACAGAACAAGACTTTTATTTTCTTATCTCCTCTTCACTTCCTGTGTGCAAGAATTTGGGGAAAAAACCAATTAAAACTGAACTAGAGCTTAAAAACTGATGAGTCTGAATGTTATGGATTATTAACCCTTTACATCCTGATCATATTCTGACTCTGAATCATAAACTCACCATCAGTTATTAATAAATGTTTCATTCATCGTTATTGAAGCTGTTCAGACTGTATTCTGTTTATTTATGGAACATTTACAATCTCTGTTTTATAGAACATGAAAAATAAATCATGTTTAATGGTGACTGTTTCTCATAAAGCTGCAAAAAAAAACTCATTTTAGCATCCTGAGCTTCACTTTGAGGGAAAAGTCAGAATGTAAAGGGTTAATTCATCATTTACAAGCTAAACATCGTAGCACAGATAATTATACCAATCTATTATTATTATTATTATTATTATTAATGTTTGGGGTTATTTTCTCATGTTCGTGCTGGCTGCGGACTTTTTCCCTCGTTTCTATTTTATTTGAGAATTTACAGTAAAAAAAAATAAAAATCTTCATCTGTTAATATTTAAATAAAACGTTTCTCAGATAAAATGTACAAACACAAAGTGATGAAAGCAGCAGATGATCCTGATACAGCTGGAGAACATGTTATATTATGTTATATATAATAAATATGAATATTAAACGCTTGCAAACAGTTAACTTCTGTTTCCTTAGTCGACTGTAACCATTGTGAAAAGTGGACAAAATATAAAGTATGAAACTGTAATAACACTGGTTACTGCTCAGTAGTGTAACCATGGTAACGGTGGGATGATCAGTAGTGTAACCATGGTAACGGTGGGATGATCAGTAGTGTAACTATGGTAACGGTGGGATGATCAGTAGTGTAACTATGGTAACGGTGGGATGATCAGTAGTGTAACTATGGTAACGGTGGGATGATCAGTAGTGTAACTATGGTAACGGTGGGATGATCAGTAGTGTAACTATGGTAACGGCGGGATGATCAGTAGTGTAACCATGGTAACGGTGGGATGATCAGTAGTGTAACCATGGTAACGGTGGGATGATCAGATGAAAGTCGCTGTGTTTAGTTTCTAGAAGCCAATCAGAGAAAAGCTTTTGTATGTTTAGTCTTCATGGTGCCTTCTCCATTAAAATCTGCTCAACATGCAATAAAACATTTACTACAAGACCAGAAGCCTTGTGTTGTTTTTATTATATACTAACACTATACCAACATTATACTAACATTATATTATAGTAATGTTATATTATATTAATGTTATATTAACTGTGAAGTCTGAAACCAGGACGAGATGTTTTAGTTTAGATTCATTTAAACTTCTAGAATGATGTGATGTCATGTGAGGAAGGAAGGAAGGAAGAGACAGGAAGGAAAGATGGAAAAGGGGAAGTGAAAGAAGACAGGAAAAGAAGACACAAAGAAAAGAGGGAAGGAAAGGAATCAAGGACAGACAAATGGAAGGAAGGAAAAGAAGACAGGAAAGAGATGGTATGAAGGTAGATTTGTGTCTTTATTATTCAATCAAAGAAAAAAAGTGTTTGAATGCAAGCAGTGGTGGAGCTGATGGAGGCTGGGAGAGAAAAATAAAATAAAAACATGGATTCTACTTATATGGGCATGAGGCGGGGCCGTGGGCGGAGCAGGGAGGTTGCTATGGTTACGGGGGCTGGATCTGGAGGACATTGGTCAATCAACCTGTCAATCAGGACGTAGCCACGCCCTAATGGATACCCTGCTTTATCGTCACATATAAAATCAGGGAGGCCAAAATGTCCCAAATGAACATCATACTGCATTGAAGAAGGCTTTAAACTAGCGATTGAGACCATAAACACATTTTGAAAACGTTTACTGAGGTTAGAAATCAAGTGAGAAGTTGGTGAATTCTCCATTGACTTGTATAGAGACGGTCGCCCCCTGGTGGCCTTTTGATAGAATGCAGCTCTAAGTTACTTCCACGTTGTCTTCATGTCCTTTGATTGTTTAGTTTTTAGTTTAGTAATGTGTGTTTATGTGTGTTATGATGTGTGTGTGAAATAAAAAAAATATAAATATAAGCTGTAATTGTGTCATTAAGTTATTGTAAACCAGAGTTTTAAGGACACCACCCTAAACTATGCAAAGAAGAACTTGAACCTTTCCATCAGAGGAAGGACTTGGATTGAAGTATTGTTTTGGTTGTCAGCAAAAATATGTTAATCTTTAACTGTCGTTGGAGTTTATTATATTTTACCTTGACTTTTTATCAAAAAATTTCAACTTTTCATCTAAATTTCAACTTTTCATCTGAAAATTTCGATTTTTCATCTAAAAATTTCAATTTTTTATCTAAAAATTTCAATTTTTCATCTAAAAATTTCAACTTTTTATCTAAAAATTTCAACTTTTTATCTAAAAATTTCAACTTTTCATCTAAATTTCAACTTTTCATCTGAAAATTTCGATTTTTCATCTAAAAATTTAAATTTTTCATCTAAAAATTTAAATTTTTCATCTAAAAATCGAAATTTTTTATCTAAAAATTTCGATTTTTCATTTTTTTACTTTTTAGTTATCTTTAAATTTCAGGGAGGAAAAGAAGGCAGGAAGTAAAGTACTAAACATTTAACTCTGGTTTAGTTTTGAACGTAGAAAGTGAAACACAACGAAAACGTAACTGCAACATTTTATTTTGTTCAACACGCAAACACACATTAAAACTCTGTGACGACGATCTCACGTTCAAAGATCGTCTCTCCAAACTTTAAGTGACACAATGCACAAGAAGAAGAAAATGGCACCAATGACATACAAGTCTGGACTGGACACACTAAGCAAGAGAAGAAGAGACAGAAGATCAAGAAGAAGAAGAGGAGACAGTAGAAGAAGAAGAAGAAGAAGAAGGAGGGGTAGAAGAAGAAGAAGAGACAGAAGAAGAAGGAGTAGAAGAAGAAGAAGAGAGGAACAGCGTTGAGCTTCTGGAAACCGTCTTTTTTTAGTTTTTTTTTTTTTAGAGTTGTACCAAAGATCCACAGACGAGTTCTCCGTGTCCGTACGACTTCTAGAAACATCGCAGGTTTCCAATCGTCCAGCTGTTCACGGCAAATCCGAACCCAAATCCCCCCTCCCCCCCCCGCCCCCAAAAAAACCCCCCCAAAGCGTCGTCATAGTGATGGCTCAGGTAACGATGATTCACAGACACAACAAAGAAAAAGCTCTAAAAGCAAGGAGCTGACCTCCGGAGAGTTCAGCAGTGTTCAGTATGTACAGTACGGCTGATATCTAACAGTGACATCAACTGCTTTCAGATCCAGTGGAGACTCAAAAACCAAAAAAACACAAAAAAAGAGCCGAAACTTACTTCAGCGAGACGTTAAAGCGGTTAAAAGACTTCAGGTTGAACCACAAGGCCACCGATCAGCTCTCAGATCAGCTCTCAAACAGTCTGGAGGCCTTTTTATCATTTTTAGGGTTTTTTTTTTTTTTTTTACACACATTCATTATTTTCTTCAAATGTTTTACAAATTTGGATGCAAGGTGTGGCCAAAATAATGCGAACAGACTATCAGCTTTTCTTTTAATTCAATCGAAGCGTTTTTGGGAAGTTTAAATATTAGATCACATTTAAAACATTAATAATATTTATTTTAAATGTATTTTACATTAAAGGATGTTCACACGTAGCTGGTATCTGGAAAAACTGATTTATGTTCATCTACAGGAGAGTTTATGAAAGCTCCGGTTAAAACTAGTCACAGTATGAGTCAGATGTGTTTAATGTATTAATGTATTAATGAGGGTTCATGTAGATAAAAGTACGGTGGCTGAGAAGGGTCATAACACCTGCAAACTCAGAAAACACCTTCATCGATGTTACAAATATTCACAACACGAGCAAATAGGGAAACGAACTGCAGACTAGGTGAAAACTGAAATGTTTCCAGGGGGACCGTAATCAGCGACGGACCCACGCGGGGGCAACAGAGCCCCCTATAAATTAAAAACGAATATAGTCATATGACTCACCGTTTTGAACCTTTATCTGAGTACTTAATATGTTGGAATTACACATTACACTTACCTCTTTGGAAACTATTCTGTGTTTCTTTGTTTTCGGAAACAGGATGTGGGTCCGTCGCTGATTATGGTCCCCCTGGAAACATTTCCGTTTTCATCTAGTTGGCAGTTCGTTTCCCTATTTGCTCGTGTTGTGAATATTTGTAACATCGATGAAGGTGTTTTCAGGTGTTATGACCCTTCTCAGCCACCGTAGACAAACCTTTCTGCTGTGTACG
This sequence comes from Scomber japonicus, assembly GCF_027409825.1. Classification (NCBI taxonomy): domain Eukaryota; kingdom Metazoa; phylum Chordata; class Actinopteri; order Scombriformes; family Scombridae; genus Scomber; species Scomber japonicus. The sequence goes on along the minus strand of NC_070600.1, from coordinate 25,333,313 downwards.
ATGTTTTTATGAATACCCGGCTACGTGTGAACACGGCCTAAATCATGACCTTTAAACATTTAACAAACCAAACTTGGGGCTAATGTTCCGAATGTTGAGTGAAAGCAGGAAGTAGGAACCACAAGGCCACAGATGGGAACATAAATTGAAAGTCAACACTGAAGTGTCTGAAGGCCTTTTTACGCACATTCATGGATTTTAATCAGGATACAAGGTGTGGTCAAAATAATGCGAACAGTCAATCTGCTTTTCTTTTGTTGGCAGTCAGTGTGAATATCAGCTTTTATTTTATTGGACCCTTAACGTTAATCTGCGCTCTTATTTTGACGACACCCTGTAACATCCTGAAGAGAAAGTGTAAAACTTTGTGTTGAATGAAGTCGACCACTCTGATCTGTTCAGTAGACATTCTCTACAGTCATGGAGGAAGAAGGACGTCAGCTTTTTCTTTTTTTTTTTTGTCTTTTCTTTTTTTTGTCCTTCAAGTCAAAAATGTTCAGTAGAAAGATAAAAGACAACAAAACGTTGGTAACTAAGTCGATCTGATAACTAGAGACACACCGATGCTTCAGAAAATGGCCTGACGACAGTTTTCTGTACACGAGTTGAGTGTTGGAGACAGAAACGCAGATATGCAGACGGCCACCAGGGGGCTCCAAAAACAACACGAGTCTCACAAGTTTTAAGCGTTTCAGGTTAAACTCTGAATTTGTTACAACGCTGCAAAAACTTCTCTGGAATCCAAAATTGTCCCGTAAACAGATTTCAGTAGAAGTACGTAAGATTTAGGAGATTAATAAAAACTATTATAATCTTTCCAAATGTAATAAAAAGCTTTTCTGTTTAGTTTGAATCCAAACTGTTTCATTATTTTAGGGATTTTACACCGAATTCTGTGATTAAAACTATTTTATAAGAGAAATAGCAGATAACAGTTTTTTTTTATTAATGCAAAATTTGGGCGTCATAAAATTTGGGTAGAAAACCAAAATTGGGAATTACAACAAAAATGTGAATCCCTCAAAAGTTCTTTAAACCCCAAAAACAGCAGAACTGTTACACAAGTTAAAAAACTGTCTCTTAACTTTTAGTATTTTACATTTTTCAACTATGATATAAATTTAGGAAGTGCTGCTCAAAATTTTTTGATAGTGCCAAACTTTTTTTTAACAATTTTTTGGATTACAACAAAATTATGAGAGTTTAAATTTGGATTTGTAACAAAACTTCTTGAGGGAATAAAACCAAATTTTTGGATAATACCAGTTTTGAATGCAGAAGTCACAGGAAACGCTGCAAGTTAAGATGTAAAAATTTTTTGGGTTATAAAATTTGGGGTTTAGGGGGTTAGAGGGATGGTTACAGATTTTTAAAACTTAACTTTTAATATTTTAAGTGTTACATTTTTCAGCTATGATATAAATTTAGGAAGTGCCGCTCAAAAATTTTTGGCATCGTGCCAAACTTTACACTCATTTTTTGCAAATTTTTGGATTATGAAAAAAAATTTAAGAGTTTAAATTTGGATTTGTAAGAAAACTTCTTGAGGGAATAAACCAAATTTTGGGATAACAGAAAAAGGCTGCAAATTAAGATGTAAAAAATTTTGGGGTTATAAAATTTGGATACAGCAAAATTGGGAATTACAATAAAAATGAACGACCTGCAGGTTATTTTGGGTTCAGAGCGTAACTTTAGAGGGACGGTTACAGATTTTAAAAACTGTAACAGTCTCTAAACTTTTAGTATTTTAAGTTTTACAATTTTCAATTATGATAAATTTAGGAAGTGCCGCTCCAAATTTTGCAATCGTGCCAAATTTTTAGCAAATGTTGTTGGACTAGGAGTTTAAATTTGGATTTGTAACAAAACTTCTTGAGGGACTAAAACCAAATTTCTGGATACCACCAGTTCAGAGTGCAGAGGTCAAAGGTCACGCTGCAGCGCTGTAACAAACCCAGTGAACACATCTTAAGACAAAATGTTATTGTATATTTTGTGGAATGAACCTTTAGACCAGATTACATTGTGAGGTTATTTGTAGGGTTTTTTTTTATTGTCCTTCACTGTAGAAAAAAAAAAGAAGAAGAAGAAGAAATTCAAGTGTTGCTCGGTGGACCAGAGAGGCTGGAGCCCCGAGGATCCGCTGAGCAGATATGTTTGAGATGTTTCTGTGGCTCCCGACACACAGCGACATGAAGGGAACTCATCATCATGCCGTTTGATATTGTAAGATTTCAGTGGTTCTGGCAGTTAGATATGATTCTTTGTCTCTGCCGCTGGATTGTTGCCGCCGATGTGATCACGAACCTCACAGAGTTCAAAAAAACCTCTGCGATCTTCAGACGGAGACGGAGACTCATCCTCCGTCCAGCAGTCCTCCTCTCCTCCTCCTCTCCTCCTCCTCCTCCTCCTCTCCTCTCCTCCTCCTCCTCCTCCTCCTACTCCTCCTCCTCAGCAGCAGAAACTCTTCCCTTCTTCTGTCAGCAGGTCAGGCAGCTCCGAGGCCTCAGTGCAAATACAAACTATCTCTACAACCAACAGTCAGTCTATCATCTACGGCCGCTCTGACGCTGCGCTCAGCGACGGACGCCAGCTTCAAGCCAACTTCACTCGTCTCCACGCTGAGACCTTCCTTCCCTCCCAACTCTGGGTTTTTGTGCCCTTGTTTTAAAGTTTTTGTGCAGAGCCAGCAAACATTCTGACGTTTCGCTGTCATCGGTATAAAATTTGGATGCTGTTCAGTAAAATCAGGACTGGAATATATTACTGATTAAACACTTTGAAGCTTTTCTGCACGTTAAAAACAGCAGAAAGTAACGTGAAGGAATCAACGGCTGGAGAGCATCTGTAAGCACAGCGATGCTTCTTGGTTGCTGTTTGAACGCCAACGTTTCACTAACTAATTAAAAATCAGCTCCGAGTCTCCAAACTGCTGGAAAACGTTGTGCTCATCTGGATCCAGACGTTGGTCCTCGGTCCAAAGCTTGCTGGGTTCCTTCAGTGGAGCCGTGCAGCCGTCCTGGCAGTGACGCAGCTTCATCGGTCGGTGGCAGCAGGAAGCCAGGAAAGCTGCACGCCAAAAAAAATAAACTAGGATAAAACCAACGAATGATAAAAACAGAGTTTGGAAGCGGAGGAAGAGGCCAGTGTGCTTGCTGGTTGGTTTTTTTTTTCAGCTACTCCTGAGATTAAAAAACATAAATTAAAATGAAAAACAGCTGACTCGGCTCCACCGACTCGTCGCCTCACGTCGTCTGAACGAGGACGGACTCGGTGGAGACGACCAATCACAGGACGGAGCTCATTAAGGCTCCGCCTCCTCCGAGGGTGGAACATGTTGGTCGGTCAGCGAAGGCTCCTTAAGGCAGAACTCCATCCATGCTTTACACCAATCCAAACTAAAAACTGGATTTCACTATTATTAATATTATTATTATTTGTGTTCTGCTGTTTGTTCTTGATACTGATGATGAAGCGTCTTCTTCTGCAGAGAATGAAGCCTGAAGCTCAGGAGGTTGGGTGTGTTCACAGCCTGCAACACACACGCACACACACACACACACACACACACACACACACACACACACACACACACACACACACACACACACACACACACACACACACAAACACACAAACACACATTTAACCTTTAATGCTCATTTACAGACAAGTACACGTTTGTCCAACAGTCCCTGAAGGCATCTGCTGTGTGTGTGTGTGTGTGTGTGTGTGTGTGTCTGTCTGTGTGTGTGTGTGTGTCTGTATATGTCTGTCTGTGTGTGTGTGTGTGTGTGTATGTGTGTCTCTGTCTGTCTGTCTGTGTGTGTGTGTGTGTGTGTGTGTCTGTATATGTCTGTCTGTGTGTGTGTGTGTGTGTCTGTGTATGTCTGTGTGTGTGTGTGTGTGTGTGTGTGTGTGTGTGTGTGTGTGACTCACGTCTGGAGGAGTTTGCCGTCATTATGTCTTGCTGGCGTTCTCATAAATAACGTCTGAAGTGATCGACTGCTGCTTCTTCTTCTGCCACATGAGCAGCACACACTGATGGATGAACACGTACTGCTCCTACACACACACACACACACACACACACAGAGACACACACACACACACAGACATACACACACACACACACACAGAGACACACACAGACACATACACACACAGACACACACACACACACACAGACACACACACACACACACACACACACACACACACACACACACACACACACACACACACACACACACACACACCATCATGTGATTAAAGTCTGTTATGAATCATTCAGCAGAGATCTGTGTCTGTAAATATGTTCATTCATCATCTTCATCATCATCATCATCATCCTCATCATCCTCATCTTCCTCACCTCAGTCTGGACCATGGACAGACGATGTGAACGCATCTCAGAAACCATTCCCAGGATATCAGCGAACTCGTGTTCTCTGATGTGCTGCATGAGCCGATCCAGAGCGATGAAAGTCCCTGTTCTCCCCACGCCAGCACTGCAGCACACGGGAGGGTTAGAGGTACTAGTACTACACTGTAGTACTGTTAGAGGTACTAGTACTATACTGTAGTACTGTTAGAGGTACTAGTACTACACTGTAGTACTGTTAGAGGTACTAGTACTATACTGTAGTACTGTTAGAGGTACTAGTACTACACTGTAGTACTGTTAGAGGTACCAGTACTATACTGTAGTACAGTTAGAGGTACTAGTACTACACTGTAGTACTGTTAGAGGTACTTGTACTACACTGTAGTACAGTTAGAGGTACTAGTACTACACCGTAGTACTGTTAGAGGTACTAGTACTATACTGTAGTACAGTTAGAGGTACTAGTACTACACTGTAGTACAGTTAGAGGTACTTGTACTACACTGTAGTACAGTTAGAGGTACTAGTACTACACCGTAGTACTGTTAGAGGTACTAGTACTACACTGTAGTACAGTTACAGGTACTAGTACTTAAGCAGTAAAGTATCTTCATCATCACCACACACATTAAAACATTTGCTGACTTGTCATAATGACTCAGTGTGTGTGTGTATATGTGTGTGTGTGTGTGTGTGTGTATATGTGTGTGTATATGTGTCTCAGTGTGTGTGTGTGTGTGTGTGTGTGTACCTGCAGTGCACTATAATGGGGTCTTTGGTCCTCTTGGCCTGCTGACGGACGATGTGGACGAACTGCAGGATGCTCTCGATGGCGTTGACGGTGGGAACGCCGTGATCGGGCCACGAGGTGTAGTTCAGGTGGAGAACGTCCTGACTCTCGTCTGCCTGCAGGGGGCGACAGAGACACATTACACACTGTATCACATCCTGTTAGTGCTTGTTTCCAGTAAAAGTACTGCAGTATTATAGTGATGTAGTATGCAGTATTACAGTAAAAGTACTGCAGTATTATAGTGATGTAGTATGCAGTATTACAGTAAAAGTACTGCAGTATTATAGTGATGTAGTATGTAGTATTACAGTAAAAGTACTGTAGTATTATAGTGATGTAGTATGCAGTATTACAGTAAAAGTACTGCAGTATTATAGTGATGTAGTATGCAGTATTACAGTAAAAGTACTGCAGTATTATAGTGATGTAGTATTCAGTATTACAGTAATAGTACTGCAGCATTATAGTAGTAGTATGCAGTATTACAGTAATAGTACTGCAGTATTCTAGTAGTAGTATGCAGTACTGACGTATCCCAGTCTGAACTTCCTGATGGTCCACTCTGGTGATTCGCTCTCTGACATCATCTCCACGCTGATCTCTCCGTACATCACCGGCTCGTCTGTGAACGGCCAGTAATGATCACACTTCACCTGAAAACACACACACACACACACACACACACACACACACACACACACACACACACACACACACACACACACACACACACACACACACACACAGAGCTTCACACATCTTCATCCTGAGACATCGTCGACCTTTCACATAGTAAACATCACTTCATCATTTCAGCCAGTCAGACGTTGGTGTTTAAATGTTAAACAGTTTAAATAATTAACATCATTAAATATGAATCTCTGATGAATGTGTGAGGTTACGGTGACCTTTGACCTTTGACTCAGTTCATCTCTGAGTCAAAGTGGAATCTGAAGGAATTCCTCAGATATTAAAAGTTAAGGTTTTATTCTGATCTGTTAAAATAAATACTGACCTGAGATTAAAACTCAGATATTCATTTATTATAAAGTCAAAAATCTGCAATAAAAAACTCCCTGATCCATAACAGGAAGCTTTCTAGTTAACAGACAGGAAGCGGCCCGTTAACAGACAGGAAGCAGCCAGTTAACAGACAGGTAACAGACAGGAAGCAGCCAGTTCAGCCAGTTAACAGACAGGAAACAGCCAGTTAAAAGACAGGAAGCAGCCAGTTAACAGACAGGAAGCAGCCAGTTAACAGACAGGAAGCAGCCAGTTAACAGACAGGAAGCAGCCAGTTAACAGACAGGAAGCAGCCCATTAACAGACAGGAAACAGCCAGTTCAGCCAATTAACAGACAGAAAACAGCCAGTTAACAGACAGGTAACAGACAGGTAACAGACAGGAAGCAGCCCATTAACAGACAGGAAACAGCCAGTTAACAGACAGGAAGCAGCCCATTAACAGACAGGAAGTAGACTGACCCTCCGCCGCTCGTTGCACTGCGTCAGCATCACTATGATGGGAGACCTTTCCTGCAGGATCATCTTCCAGAAGTCGTTTCTGGTTTCGGGCAGCGGTCCCTGCGTAGCGATGTACTCCTTCGGATGTTTGTAGCCCTGAACGCAACACGGAGACACAAACCGGTAAACTGATGCTGAGCATGAAGGAGAACAAACAGCTGGCTGACAGGAAGTTAATGTCTTTACATTTGACTTCCTGTTCCTCCACAGGAAACATTAAAGGAAACTATAAGATAAAAGCTTCACTAACTGCTGCTGTATAATCTATATAATGTACATTAATGTAGATTATATTAATTATTCATTATAATGGAGCAATAAAGCAAACACTAAAAACACATTAAAGTTTAAAGTCAGTGTGGTTTTAATAATTTAAAATATTATAATATTATATATCATATAATATTATAATATTATTTTCCTGATTTTTATTTTTAGTGTAATTATTATTGTTAGTGTTTTAAGCATTAGTTGTTTAATTAAACAGGGTTTTGTGTACAGTACATTTATATATGTGTATATTATATAGATACAGATGTTACTGACAGGAATATAGTATAATAATAATAATAATATTAATAATATCAAAAATTATAATAATAATATTGAACTTACAGGAATGTAGTTGGCGTTGATATAATCTGAACCTTCGTCGTTGTGCATCGAGATCAGTTTCACTCGACTGAAGTCGTCTGAAGATTTAAAGATTCATCAGTTTATCATCATCATCATCTCTTTTCTTTTTTTTTGTTTTATTTATCACGCCTTCAAAATAAATCTAAACTAAAACTAGTCAATTCCTTCAAAATAAAACAAACTAAAACTAGTCAATTCCTTCAAAATAAAACAAACTAAAACTAGTCAATTCCTTCAAAATAAAACTAATTAAAACTAAAGTGAACAGCAGATGAAATCACAAACACAGTGTCAGCATCATTTCCTCCTTCACAGCCTCTGATCCAGGATACCTCAACCACTGAAGCACTGAGCACTCACATGGCAGGATGTTGGTGTATCTGTTCTTGGGTCTGTTCACAGGAAGATCTGCAGCATCGTGGGACAGATCCAAGCCCACACTCTTCAGCTCCTGAAACATCAAATCACAGGTTTAGTAAAGGTCAGGGTTAGGGTCGGGGTCAGGGTTTAGATCCTCTGCTGCTGTGTAATGACCAGCAGGTGGCGCTAACCCTCCACCAGTGCAGAGGAAACAGAGATGACGTCATTAACAGCGTCAGTCAGACATCAGATGGATGTGAATGGTTTTATTGATCATTTATTCTGGTTTCTGCTTTAATCTCTCCATGACTCTCCTTCAAGGATCAGTTAAACTTTTCTCTTCCTCCTCTGAAGTCTAGTTGGATTAGTTGGATCTGTTTGTTTTCTCTGTAAACTAGGCATGGGCTGGTTACCGGTTCCAAGCTAAACCACGGTATGAAAAAGTCACTGTTTCAAAACCACTAAAATGTTCCGTCACACTGTTCCTGCGGTATGAGAGAGTGGAGGCCCCTCAGGTTGTGTGCAGCTACAGCGTGAAGTCCAACCCCTCCCGTACTCCTCTTGCTGTTACAAGCAGGTAGCTCTGCAGGCTGTTGCAGCGTGAAGTCCAACCCCTCCCGTACTCCGGTTGCTGTTTACAAGCAGGTAGCTCTGCAGGCTGTTGCAGCGTGAAGTCCAACCCCTCCCGTACTCCGGTTGCTGTTACAAGCAGGTAGCTCTGCAGGCTGTTGCAGCGTGAAGTCCAACCCCTCCCGTACTCCGGTTGCTGTTACAAGCAGGTAGCTCTGCAGGCTGTTGCAGCGTGAAGTCCAACCCCTCCCGTACTCCTCCTGCTGTTACAAGCAGGTAGCTCTGCAGGCTGTTGCAGCGTAAAGTCCAACCCCTCCCGTACTCCGGCTGCTGTTACAAGCAGGTAGCTCTGCAGGCTGTTGCAGCGTGAAGTCCAACCCCTCCCGTACTCCTCCTGCTGTTACAAGCAGGTAGCTCTGCAGGCTGTTGCAGCGTAAAGTCCAACCCCTCCCGTACTCCGGCTGCTGTTACAAGCAGGTAGCTCTGCAGGCTGTTGCAGCGTGAAGTCCAACCCCTCCCGTACTCCGGTTGCTGTTACAAGCAGGTAGCTCTGCAGGCTGTTGCAGCGTGAAGTCCAACCCCTCCTGTACTCCGGCTGCTGTTACAAGCAGGTAAGCTCTGCAGGCTGTTGCAGCGTGAAGTCCAACCCCTCCCGTACTCCGGTTGCTGTTACAAGCAGGTAGCTCTGCAGGCTGTTGCAGCATGAAGTTCAACCCCTCCCGTACTCCGGCTGCTGTTACAAGCAGGTAGCTCTGCAGGCTGTTGCAGCGTGAAGTCCAACCCCTCCCGTACTCCGGCTGCTGTTACATGTAGGTAGCTCTGCAGGCTGTATGATGGCTGAAGGAGGCGAGCCCCCTGAACTCCCACCCAGCTCGAGGAGGAAATACATCCTATATGATTGTGAGCAAGTCTCCAAAAACTGTTGAGATTCAGTTTTAAGCTCCTGCTGCATTTATTTATTTATATTTATCTTAGAAGTGTTTTTACTTTTTTCAATTATTTATGTTCTGATCTTGAGCCGCAGGTTCAGTGATTGCATTTATTTGCATTTTGTGTTTTTTTCACTAAAAATAATTCATTTATGTCGTGACTTGAGCTGCAGGTTTAGCCTCAGTTTGATCATTTATTTAGAAATAATTCAGTTATTTTTTATTATTATTTATTTTAAATACATATTTACTAATGTCCCATCATGTTCTATATATGTTTAAAAATAAAAGACTTCAATAGAATTTTTTTCTTCTGTTTTTGGTTTTAAATACAGACATTTCAAAATATCACATTTTTTAGCCGTAATCATAAAACCGTGAAACCGTGATATTTCTTCCTCAGGTTATCACCAGTTTACCCAGTTTATACCTGCTTTCATCCCTTACTGGGACCAGTTTACCCTGTTTATACCTGCTTTCATCCCTTACTGGGACCAGTTTACCCTGTTTATACCTGCTTTCATCCCTTATTGGGACCAGTTTGCCCCGTTTATACCTGCTTTCATCCCTTACTGGGACCAGTTTGCCCCGTTTATACCTGCTTTCATCTCTTACTGGGACCAGTTTACCCTGTTTATACCTGCTTTCATCCCTTACTGGGACCAGTTTACCCAGTTTATACCTGCTTTCATCCCTTACTGGGACCAGTTTACCCTGTTTATACCTGCTTTCATCCCTTACTGGGACCAGTTTACCCTGTTTATACCTGCTTTCATCCCTTACTGGGACCAGTTTACCCTGTTTATACCTGCTTTCATCCCTTATTGGGACCAGTTTGCCCCGTTTATACCTGCTTTCATCCCTTACTGGGACCAGTTTGCCCCGTTTATACCTGCTTTCATCTCTTACTGGGACCAGTTTGCCCCGTTTATACCTGCTTTCATCCCTTACTGGGACCAGTTTGCCCCGTTTATACCTGCTTTCATCCCTTACTGGGACCAGTTTGCCCCGTTTATACCTGCTTTCATCTCTTACTGGGACCAGTTTACCCAGTTTATACCTGCTTTCATCCCTTACTGGGACCAGTTTACCCAGTTTAAACACTGATCGTACCTCAAACTGCAGAGAGAACTTGTAGGCCGAGTCTTTGCTCATTTCTTTGAAGTAGGCGTCAAAGTCGTCCAGCTGCACGGGACTGAAACGACACACACACACACACACACACACACACACATCAGTATACACACACACAGTCCTGTTCAGACACTGAGAGGAAACAGGAAATATGAAACTCTGCTCGTCAGAATAAAGCGAAACAGATTTAATCAGATTTCTGCTGTTATTAAAGCGATGGAAGAATTTATTACATGCAGCACACACACACACACACACACACACACACACAGACACTCACACACTCACACACACACACACACTCACACACACACACACACTCACACTCACACAGAGAGACACACACACACACACACAGTTTAGTGTTGTTACCTTGTTAGCTTCCGTTTCTTTAACGCTGTCTTGCTCCTATAAAATACAGACATGAACCATCTCATCATGTTCTGCCTAAATACACACTGCCAACTACACACTACACACACACACACACACTACCCCCCCCCCCCACACACACACACACACACACACACACACACCTGCAGGACTCGATCGATGTGGTTTTAAAGCCTTTACTGATTGTGACAGATCTCTCTTCATGATTAGTTTCCATGGCAACAGATAATTCCTGAATATCTCATTAACTGGTTGATTCATTAGTTAATGAAGCTTTAGGAGAGTTTATTCTTTAGAGTTTAAGTTTTCAAACTGTGTAACGTCATCGTCATCTAGTTTGATATTTAATCCCTTCTGTTAATATTAGAGAAATGTCATTTATAAGATTCATTTACAGCAGTAAAGTAATTATACATTTTAAAATATGATGAGAATTTAAACTTGTAAATTACTTTAAATGTATTATTGTTATGTGCACTAAAAATAATTAAATAGTTTTTACAGCCACAGACTTCAGTAACAGGCCTGAATGTAAAAACCCATCGATTGATATAAACCAGAAACATTAGAACTCATCTCATTATAATTATAATAATTATTATATTAATATAATAAAATAATGATAATAATAATAATATATTTTCATGCTGAGTGATGGATCGTTATCAGGTCAAACGTGCAGTTTATATATTTATATTTACATTTCATGCTTTCTGGAGTTTAAGTTGCTTCTTTAAAGACTTTAAAGCAGGAGGTCAAACATGAGGCCCGTGGACCAGAACCGGTCCGCTGTCCTTCCTTCCCTCCTTCCATCTATCCTTACTCCCTCCCTTCCTTCCTTCCTTCCCTCCTTCCTTCTTCCCTTTCTCCAATCTTTCCTTGCTGTCTTCTCTTCCTCCCTCCCTTCCTTCCTTCCATCTATCCTTACTTCCTTCCTCCCTCCCTTCCTTCATTTGAAGATGAGTTTGACCCTCCTGCTTTAAAGACTCCCTTTAACCAGCAGCATGCAACATCTACCATCTAACACACACACACACTAAACTACACACACACACACTTAACTACACACACAGACACACACTTAACTACACACTGAAACGTCTACAGTGAATCAGAGACAGACAGCATGCACACACACACACACACACACACACACACACAGAGCAAAGCCGTAGTTAGCATCCACAGTTAGCATCCACAGTTAGCATCCACAGTTAGCATCCACAGTTAGCATCATGCTCCATCAGGCGTGTTAGTGGATAAACGCTCGCTGCTCAACCACAGACACAGCATTACACTGCAAGACAAAGTTCACCATGAGATCATCTGAAATCATCTGAGATCATCTGAAATCATCTGAAATCGTCTGAAATCATCTGAAATCGTCTGAAATCATCTGCTGACTTCCTGTTTGTATGTTTTCCCTCCAAAAGAATCAAACTGGGCTTTAAACTGGTTTGTTGTTCAGGTGTTAAAAAGGAAAAGTCTGAAGATGCTCGATAATTTGTTTTATTTGTCAGCAAATCCAAAGAAAAAGACTAAAAACTGTTTCAAGTCTGATTTTATCTGATTATAGATTTTACCGTCATTTAACTTTATGATCTTAACAGTTTGATTTATTAACACACGGTCGCCCATAAAGTTGGAATAATTTATTTTCAGACACATTCCTCTTTTTATTTCCTGTTTATACTCATCAGTAATCACCTCTGAGCAGCTGCAGTGAGATTAATTAATACAATCTAGAGAATATTTACACTTGAAGAATAAATCATTTATAACTATCAACTTTATACGAGTGGTTTTATTTATACTGTATTTTTATTTTATTCTTGTTTCTTTTGTTGGTTTTTATGCCACTGATGGTCCATGTAGTGTGTAAATGTTCTACTGTCAAACACCAAAGAGAAAAGAAATAAAGACTTGAATTATAAAAAAAAAAGAATAAATAATTTCATGGAAAGATGTAAAAAATATCTTATTCCAACTTTATGGCCGATCATCGTGTACTACTCACTAAAAACTACGATTCCCATGAGCCTTTGCTGCCGTGACCACAGAGAAGAAGAAGTGAGTTTAAAGTCTGATTTTATCTTATTCTGAGATTTAATTAAACGTGAGAAAGAGTCACATGACCGAGTCGAGTTAAATAAGAACGAGCAGAATCGAGCTTCAGATTAAATATAAATAATTTAATTACTTTATAGGAGACATTACTGCAAGGAAATACGTTAAAGTGGCTTTATTTATTTATTTATTTATATATTTTTGGGCCAATAGACTCCTGTAGGGTAGATTCATGTTTTAAAAGATTCTCAGTTAATAAAGGAAAATAAAAGTCTTAGATTAAAAGTTAAAATAAATTAATTTTCTCTGATTATAATCCTCCAGTTATTTTCTCAGTTAAGTGTTTCAATCAATCATCAATAAATCTTTATTTATCATATCAAGCTTCTTGTTTCCACTCAGAGTTTATAGACTGAACTATTTAAGTTACACCATTTGACATTTTGTGGTTACACCATTTGACATGTCCAGGAGCATTCAGTCTTTTGGTATAAAATGGGTCAAATGTCATTTCAAATCTCTCTTATTGATCTTTTTTTAATATATTGATTATATTGAACTGGTCGTAACCTCCATGATGTCTTGCTGCGGAGTTCAGTCTGAATTTAAACCTGAAGCTGCTTTTAAATCTAGTTTAACTGATTTATTAAGTCATCATCTTACCAACATTTATTATCTCTGAGCTTTATTCTGAAAAACCAGGAACACGAATAAAGTGATTAAACTCATGGAGACGCAGCACAGCTTTACTTCAGGTCAGATAAACAGTTCAGTTCAGTACAGTTCATCTTTATGAGTTAAATCTTTGATTATATTATATTATAATATATATATTATATATATTTACTGGCGTGCTGCAGCGAGGAGTGACTGGATGTTTATCTACTATACTCTGCTCGTGTCAGCGTCACTTTAAACGTCTCATATCGTCATTTAAACCTCACATATCGTCATTTTAACCTCACATATCGTCATTTTAACGGTTCATATCGTCATTTTAACCTCACATATCGTCATTTTAACCTCACATATCGTCATTTTAACCTCATATATCGTCATTTTAACCTCACATATCATCATTTTAACCTCTCATATCGTCATTTTAACCTCACGTATCGTCATTTTAACCTCACATATCGTCATTTTAACGGCACATATCGTCATTTTAACCTCACATATCGTCATTTTAACCTCACATATCGTCATTTTAACCTCACATATCGTCATTTTAACGGCTCATATCATCATTTTAACGTCTCATATCATCATTTTAACGGCTCATATCATCATTTTAACGACTCATATCGTCATTTTAACCTCATATATCGTCATTTTAACCTCACATATCGTCATTTTAACCTCACACATGGCTAAAACATGGCAGTTCTTTGGTCTTTTCTTTGGGATTTGTGACAATAAGAGAAATGTAGAAGCTGAGAACAATGTCTGTGATGAATACTGTGAGCTGTGGCTCTGCTAGGTTCATGCCCCCGAGTGTTTTTGGCCAGCAGTGCTTACTTACCAAGGATTAATATAAAAAGCCAAAAGATAGTCAGTCCAAAGGCAGGATGGCAGTAGGGTAAGGAAGGCAAAGAGGCTTCTTCGCCTGAAGGGTTCAAATAAAACACACAAAAAATAATAAAACACAAACAAGAACCCAAAGAGCAGACAGCAGGGGGCGACAGGAAGGACAGAACATGGTGCTCCGTTAGTAACCACAGAGCTTCACATTAGTGCTCAACACAGATTCAAGCTTCATGCAGCTCAGAGACGCCGTTGTCCCCGACAACAGCCGCTCTGTTCACCGCCGGACCTCAATGCCCGCTCTGTTCCTGCTCGGCCCCGGGTCTGTGACATCACGACCCCCCCCCCCCCCCCCCCCCCCACAATGCAACACTCAGCCCCCCCCCCCCCCCCCCCCCCCCGTCGTGTGTAAAACAGTCCACATCTTGTCGTCGTGGTGACGTCAGGTTTGATGGTCAGATGAGCTCAGAGCGTTCACACTGATGCAGATAAAAAGATTTAACTTCATTTAGTCATTATTTGTCTTCTTTACCTCAAACTTTAAAAACTCTACAAACTTTAGTCTCACAGTTTAAGTTTCATAATTTGATCCTGACTATGAAGAAACATCTTTGAACACAAAGATAAACGTATTATATTATATATATATTATAATATATTCGATAATGGAAAACAGATTTTTTTTAACTGAAAATTTGGCAAAGCAGCAAAATAAAAAGTAAAATTTGACTGTTAGATTATTTTTTAAGTTTCACCTGAAAGACGTTGGTGTTGTTTTCATTACTTTTCCAAACAGACTAAAAGATAATTGTGCATTTTAAGAAACTCCGTAACATATTTTAGGGTCATTAATAATATATAAATAAACATATATATATGTTATATATGTTTATACTGCAGGTTTATCTAAATGTAATATTTGACATTTTGTAAGTATGACTCTTAAATGTGTATAATTATATTTCCTTTAATAAGAACTTTCTCAAATTCACAAACACAGAATCAACATGAAGAGTTTTTCCAGTCGGATCTAAAACAGAATATAAAAGTTTGTCAGTGAATATTAAACATTAAACATTAAATGTCAGCTTCACATTTTAATGACTTTACAGATATAACTTACACCTGAAGACACCAGGAGACTTTTATTAAAGGAGCTCTATAAATAAAGTTTATTATTATTATTAATGAAAATCTAAAAACACAATTATTTTATGATTTGTATATTTTGCTGTCTGAGTTTTTATTTCCTTTGAGTTTCTTTTATCTCTTAAATATAAAACGTCTGTTGGTAAAATTAAATATTTACATTTATCTGCATCTGTGCCGACGTCACCTCTTCCTGCTCACTTCCTCCTCACATCCTCCTCTCTTCCTCCTCACTTCCTCCTCTCTTCCTCCTCACACCCTCTCTTCCTCCTCACATCCTCCTCCCATCCTCTTCTCATCTTTCTATTTTCCTCCTCACTTGCTCCTCACATCCTTCTCTCTTCCTGCTCACATCTTCCTCCACTCTTCCTCTCTTCCTCCTCCCATCCGTCTTTCTTCCTCCTCCCATCCTCTTCTCTTTCTCCTCCCTTCCTCCTCTCATCCTCTCTTATTCCTCTCTTCCTCCTCACTTCCTACTCTCTTCCTCCTCTCTTCCCCCTCCCTTCCTCCTCTCATCCTCTCTCATCCTCTCTTATTCCTCTCTTCCTCCTCCCTTCCTCCTCTCATCCTCTCTTATTCCTCTCTTCCTCCTCCCTTCCTCCTCTCATCCTCTCTTATTCCTCTCTTCCTCCTCCCTTCCTCCTCTCATCCTCTCTTATTCCTCTCTTCCTCCTCACTTCCTACTCTCTTCCTCCTCCCTTTCTCCTCTCTTCCTCTCTTATTCCTCTCTTCCCCCTCCCTTTCTCCTCTCTTCCTCCTCACTTCCTCCTCCTCTCAATCCTCACATCCTCCTCTCTTCCTCCTCTCTTCCCCCTCTCTTCCTCCTCACATCCTCCTCTTTTCCTCCTTCTCTTCCTCCTAATATCCCCCTCCCTTCCTCCTCCCTTCCTCCTCTCCCAGCTGTAATAAAACACACCGAACAGTGAAGAAGAGGAAGTAGAAGTCAGCTGACATGCAGTGGAGGAAGATGAACATGTGTGTTTAGTGATGAAGAGCAGATGGAAGCCGAGGTTCTGCCTTAACTGACCGTCTTTCAGCTGTTTTTATTAATCACATATTTATAATAATCATAAACAACGTGAACGAGACTCGATCGGTTTCTGTTTCAAACTTTAAACAGAATTTGTTGTAGTTGTTTTTTTTAGTCCCTTTAATCTGAGATTAAGGGAAATCCTGAGCTTTCATCAAACACTGTTTCAGCTGGTCCAAACAAAGCAGGCAGGGAGGCTAAGCTCATCCTCATCATCCTCATCATCATCATCCTCCTCTTCGTCTCACGCTGCTTAAAGCCACAGACTTTAAATCTGTTGGTAAGTAAACAGCTACATGTTCAAAAATCCCTAATCTGCCTCCTCGTTCCCGCCGGGCCGCTAAGCTGCCTCCGATCGGGTCTCTGATCGGGTCT
>NC_070600.1:25308939-25311439 GCF_027409825.1 Scomber japonicus | reverse complement strand
AGTCACATGATCACAGTCTGAGTCACATGATCACACAGTCTGAGTCACATGATCACAGCCTGAGTCACAGTCTGAGTCACATGATCACAGTCTGAGTCACATGATCACAGCCTGAGTCACATGATCACACAGTCTGAGTCACATGATCACAGCCTGAGTCACATGATCACACAGTCTGAGTCACATGATCACAGTCTGAGTCACATGATCACAGCCTGAGTCACATGATCACACAGCCTGAGTCACATGATCACAGTCTGAGTCACATGATCACACAGTCTGAGTCACATGATCACAGTCTGAGTCACATGATCACACAGTCTGAGTCACATGATCACAGCCTGAGTCACATGATCACACAGTCTGAGTCACATGATCACAGCCTGAGTCACATGATCACACAGTCTGAGTCACATGATCACAGCCTGAGTCACATGATCACACAGCCTGAGTCACATGATTACAGCCTGAGTCACATGATCACAGCCTGAGTCACATGATCACAGTCTGAGTCACATGATCACAGCCTGAGTCACATGATCACACAGTCTGAGTCACATGATCACACAGTCTGAGTCACATGATCACAGTCTGAGTCACATGATCACAGCCTGAGTCACATGATCACAGTCTGAGTCACATGATCACACAGTCTGAGTCACATGATCACACAGTCTGAGTCACATGATCACAGCCTGAGTCACATGATCACACAGTCTGAGTCACATGATCACAGCCTGAGTCACATGATCACAGTCTGAGTCACATGATCACAGCCTGAGTCACATGATCACAGCCTGAGTCACATGATCACAGCCTGAGTCACATGATCACAGTCTGAGTCACATGATCACAGCCTGAGTCACATGATCACAGCCTGAGTCAGATGATCACAGCCTGAGTCACATGATCACAGCCTGAGTCACATGATCACACAGTCTGAGTCACATGATCACACAGTCTGAGTCACATGATCACACAGCCTGAGTCACATGATCACAGTCTGAGTCACATGATCACAGTCTGAGTCACATGATCACACAGTCTGAGTCACATGATCACACAGTCTGAGTCACATGATCAGATGTGGGTTGGTACCTGGTCATCTGCAGGTGTTTCTTCCTCAGGACGAGCAGGAAGAGGACGAGCAGACTGACGAGCAGAACGCTGAGGACGGCTAGAGCCGAGATGGCTGCTACGCTGGGATTCATCTCTTTAGCTGCAGAGACACAAACACAACCGTTTAAACCTTCGTCACACGTCTGGTTTAAATCACACAGAGTATTTAAGAGCATTAGAGTTTAGAGTTTAGTTTAGAGGAATGACTATGTCTATTGTTGGAATTATTGTATAGAAGTTATCTCATATTTACCCCTTTCTATAACCATTAACCTTTATAGTCTACAAGCATGCTGTTTTAAAGTTGTTCTTCAGGACTTGTGACCACCTTTGATCAACTTGGGACCCCGATCAGGAAATCTTTAAAGTGTGTGTGACCGACTTGTGACCCCCACCCTTTAGAGCAGCAACGAATATGTAAATTAGGGAAATCCTGAAACCAATAAAAAGAAAGTGTTGGGCAAGGTTTGCTCAGAGCGGGTTGGAGATTGAAACTGAGCAGATCTCTGTCCGTTCTCCTTGCAAGTAGAAACTCTAACGCTGTTGTCTTGTTTTCCTTTGTTTGATATTTGAAGTGTTTAAGGTTGAACCTGAACCTGACATCTATCTTCAGGTTAACTCTGATCACACATCATCACATATAAAAAGCTCCTAAATTATCTCTCGGCAGCATTTTATCTCTCATCTCACTTCCTGTTTACACCAGAGAGTCGAGCTGCTAACGAGGCTAAAAATGACTCATCATATCACAGACGAACATTTAAAACTATCAGCTAAATATCAGCTTATAACATGAATTATAACTCGATGAGGTTTTATTTAAAGTCTACAAAGATCTGAAACAAACCTGATATAAATAAATATAATAATTAACTTTTACGTGCTGTTCATTGACCTGTAAAACACCACACACATGTTTCCTCTAGCTGGATTCTTCCTAACGTGACTCTAAATATACAAACATGGAAATAAAATGCAGCTTTTTTTACATTTCTGTGAAGCTGATTCACATTTCCACTTATAAAAATATCCAAAATTAAAAAATGAGCATTAAAACATTTTCTGCTGCAACATTAAAACTGATTTAAATGTTTTTGTTCATAAATAAATAGAATAGACTCAAACATGTAATAATGAGCAGGGGGGGTCAAACTCATCTTCAATCAAAGGAAGGAAGGAAGGAAGGAAGGAAGGGAGGATCGAAGGAAGGAATGAAGGAAGGAAAGATGGAAGGATGGAAGGAAGGAAAGATGAAAGAAAGGACGGAAGGACAGATGGTTGTAAGAGAAGACAGGAGGAACGAAAGAAAGAAGGAAAGAAAGGATAGATTGAAGGAAGAAAGGGTGGAAGGAATGGACGAAGAAAGGGAGGATGGAAGGAA
>NC_070600.1:25291439-25303939 GCF_027409825.1 Scomber japonicus | reverse complement strand
TCCTTCCTTCCTTCCTTCCTTCATCTGTCCTTCCTTCATCTGTCCTTCCTTCCTTCCTTCCTTCATCTGTCCTTCCTTCCTTCCTTCATCTGTCCTTCCTTCCTTCCTTCATCTGTCCTTCCTTCCTTCCTTCCTTCTCCCTTCCTCCCTCCTTTCCTTCCTTCTTCTCTCCTTTCCTACCTTCCTTCCTTTCCTTCCTTCTTCCTCCCTTGCTTCCCTTCCTTCCTCGTTTACTTCCTTCTTCCCTCCTGTCCTTCCTTCCTTCCTTCTTCCCTCCTTTCCTTCCTTCCTTCCTTCCTTCCTTCCTTCCTTCCTTCCTTCCTTCCTTCCTTCATCTGTCCTTCCTTCCTTCCTTCCTTCCTTCCTTCATCTGTCCTTCCTTCCTTCCTTCCTTCCTTAGATCTAAGTTCAGCTGTTAGGATAAATGTTCCCTCCTTCTGTCCTTTCTTCCTTCCTTCATCTGTCCTTCCTTTCTTCCTTCCTTCATCTGTCCTTCCTTTCTTCCTTCCTTCATCTGTCCTTCCTTTCTTTCTTCCTTCCTTCTCCCTTCCTCCCTCCTTTCCTTCCATCTTCCCTCCTTTCCTTCCTCCCTCCTTCCTTTCCTTCCTTCTTCCTCCCTTACTTCCTTCTTCCTCCCTTGCTTCCCTTCCTTCCTCCTTTACTTCCTTCTTCCCTCCTGTCCTTCCTTCCTTCCTTCTTCCCTTCTGTCCTTCCTTCCTTCCTTCTTTCCTTCCTTCCTTACTTTAGGTGCAAATGGTATAACTAGTAAGGATTTTTTACATCTAATTTTCCCTCCTGCTTGTTTAAGGGTTAATGAGGAGAGAAACGTGCTCAACATGTTAGAAACAGCTTCATCTCCACCATGAAGAGGAAACGTTACGAGGCTTTTAAAAGCTTATTAACTTAAGATTCATGATTTCTTAATTAAAGTGAAATTAAAATGATTCAGTGAAAATGTAAAGAGATAAAAGAGATGCTGGAATAATACACTTTATATAAAAAACACATTATCTAATCAAATCTGCTTTACTGGGACGACTGTTGAGGTTTCATTACTGTTCAATTAACATCAATATTTATCCCACCTTAGCAACCACCAAGAGCACCATAGCAACCATCTCATACCGACCTAGCAACTGCCAATCACAGCGCAGCATCCACATAGCAACCACCAAGAAGTGCAACACCAACTATGTGGAGCACCGTAGCAACCATACCTAGCAACCATCAATATAACAGCCACAGCTGCCATAGCAACCATTAGGAATACCCTGGAGGCCACCTATTATAACCACAAAGAACACCCTAGCAACCAAGCAGAAACACCATAACGACCAGCAACAACCCTAGTGACACCTGTTACTGACATAGCAACCACCCAGCAACCAGACCTAGCAACAGACATTGTACAGACCTAGCAACCATCAATAACGCAGCTGCAGCTTCCATAGCAACCATTAGGAATACCCTGGAGACCACCTATTAGAGCCACGAAGAACACCCTAGCAACCACATAGAAACACCATAGCAACCAGCAACATCCATAGTTACACCTGTTACTGACATAGCAAAACATACCACAGCTACCATCAAGAACACCATAGCAACCACCTCATACCCACCTAGTAACAGCCAGTCACAGAGCAGCAGACACATAGCAACCACCAAAAAACGCAACACCAACAAAGTTGAACACTTGAGTAACCAGACAAAAATGCCATAGCAACCATCAATAACACAGCTGCAGAACTATAAGAACACCCTAGCAACCACATAAAGCCACCATAGAAACCAGCAACAGCCATATTTACACCTGTTACTGACATAGCAACCACCAGGAAATGCAACAGCAACTATGTGGAATCACAGTTGCAGCTGCCATAGCAACCGTTTGGAACACTCTTACGACCCTAGCAATCATCCAGAACACCTTAGCAACCACATAGAAACACCATAGCAACTAATAACAACCCCAGTAAAAACCTGTTGATGACAACTGCCAAAAACTACATAGCAACCGCCTAGCAACCAGTTAGTAATGCCTGCAAAAAACTGGAAAACCCAAAACTCTGTCCATAGCAACCGCCTCAAAATCATCTGTTATATCTTATAGTTGTAGTTATATTTTACACTTATAGTTATTTTATAGTTTTCCTTTTGAACTGAAGTCCAGTGGTGTCTGTGGGAGTGTGGGCGCCTTCAGTCGCGCCAATTAAA
The DNA here is from genome assembly GCF_027409825.1 of Scomber japonicus. NCBI lineage: Eukaryota > Metazoa > Chordata > Actinopteri > Scombriformes > Scombridae > Scomber > Scomber japonicus. The sequence continues at coordinate 25,301,722 of NC_070600.1, read as the reverse complement.
CCTCAGACAGCACCTCTGACCCTGGAACAGTCTCTGCCGGATGATAATTGGCTCGTGGAGGAGAAGCCGAGCTGCGTCTCCTGCAGCACAGACAGCAGGTCGTCCCTCTGCTGCTAATTGGACCAGTGAACGGACCCAGAGGAGATAATCAATACCTGCTCGGCCCGATCCCGAAATAACAAGCTGCTGCTACAGAGTGTAACCTCACCTAACCGCTGAACAAACACAATGTTCCAGTTCATCCAGACATCAAACTGCTGTCGTTACTGTGTTGGTGAGACCACTTAAAGAACCTGACGGACCTTCAGATCTACGGACTCCGTCGCAGAGTTCCCAGAGGAGACGAAAATGACCAGAACGTTTCTAAATGTTCCCAAACCAAAAACTTCTAAAGAAACTACAAGAAGAGACAGTTTAGAGGCTTTAAGTTCATTCATTAATGTGCTGCTTTAACAGGAAGTTCATTCCAGAGCTATTGGAGCTCTTCCACAAAATAAAACTGGGAAAACTTTTTATTATTTTTTTTATAATTAAATGATCAATTAAAGATGAATATTGTATAAAGATACCAGCTTCATTTCCAGGGTCCTTAGTTATGAAATAAGTCGATTTTTAGAGCGAAGCTGCTGAGTCTTTTTCTGAAGACTGACATTACTACAAGATACTAAAGAAGCTAGAAGCTGGATGATAATGGATCAATGGATCGATGGATGGATGGATGATAATGGATGGATGGATGATAATGGATGGATGGATGGATGGATGATAATGGATGGATGTATGGATGTATGGATGATAATGGAGGAATGGACAGATGGATGGATGGATGGATGGATGGATGGATGGATGGATGATAATGGATGGATGGATGGATGGATGGATGGATGATAATGGATGGATAGATGGATGGATGGATGGATGGATGGATGGATGGATAGATGGATGGATGGATGATAATGGATGGATAGATGGATGGATGGATGGATGGATGATAATGGATGATAATGGATGGATGGATGGATGGATGGATGATAATGGATGATAATGGATGGATGGATGGATGGATGGATGGATGGATGGATGGATGATAATGGATGGATGGATGGATGATAATGGATGGATAGATGGATGGATGGATGGATGGATGGATGATAATGGATGGATAGATGGATGGATGGATGGATGGATGGATGGATGGATGGATGGATGGATGGATGATAATGGATGGATGGATGGATGATAATGGATGGATAGATGGATGGATGTCTGACTCACATCGATGGAGTAGCTCTTCTCTGGGCCTTTCTTCGCTACGACGACGACCTGCCAGTGAAGCATCCTGGAGTGAGACAGAGCGGTGAAGTATTCGCCGTACGTCCAGCGAACGTACAGAACGCCGTGAGAATAATCCACCGAGGAGATGTGAGGAGCTTCAGGAGCTGCAGAGAGGAGAGGACTTTAGTTACACCACCACAAAACCTGCTTTAAATATCCAGGATAGGAGAGGGTTCTTTGTGTCCATGAGGTTTAGTTTAAATTTAAAGGGTTAAAATGTGAAAATAAACGTATGAATAACTTCACACATTCTTTTTTTGTGGACCCAGCATCAAATTTCTGCTTTTAATCCATTTAGAGAGAATATATTAGAGGATTATGGTAAAAATGTCTAAGTGGTGTAACCATAAAAACTTTGTACCAGATAATTGAACGTTGCTTAAAAACAGTAAATAGTCAATAAAACACCTTCCTTCCTTCCTACCTACCTTCCTTCCTTCCTTCCTACCTAACACCACATCAACTAGTGTGGCATGATCTTACATCCATCCTTCCTTCCTTCCTTCCTTCCTTCCTTCCTTCCTTCCTTCCTTCCTTCCTACCTAACACCATATCAACTAGTTTGGCATGATCTTACATCCTTCCTTCCTTCCTTCCTTCCTTCCTACCTAACACCATATCAACTCGTTTGGCATGATCTTACATCCTTCCTTCCTTCCTTCCTTCCTTCCTTCCTTCCTTCCTACCTAACACCATATCAACTAGTTAGGCATGATCTTACATTATAACTTTTATATTAAATAAAGCTAATGGAATACTATTGTTCTAAATATTACATTTCATCTGGTTACCATGGAGACCAGGAAACATTTACATGTTTTAAATGAAGTCATTATTAGTATAAGTCCACTTAAACACACTGTAGCTGATCACATATTTAATATCTATCATTATTTTGTGGTTACACCATTTGACATTTTCAGGAGCATTCAGTCTGACTTTTGGTAAAAAATGGTGCAAATGTCATTTAAATGATAGAAAACCAACAAAAATACTAAATGTACATTTTAACAAACCTGATGCTGCTTTTAAATCTAGTTTAACTGATTTATGGATTCATCATCTCACCACAGAGACTCAATGACGGCTCATCAAAGACGAACTGTTTAACCTGAAGATGAAAAGTCTTCGTACCTGTTACGAAGCTGACAGTGGAGCTGTCGCAGCAGCTGCGCGGTGGGTCGCCCCACGTCACCATGGAAACGCGGAAATTATAATACCAAGCCGGCAGCAGGTCGGTCACTCTCTGAGGAAAAACACAGAACAAAAAAGTCAGCGTTGGTGATGTCGTAAAAACACTGAGAAAAGTTCATATGCATAGAGTTTGTCCCTGCTATGAGGTTTCAGTGTGTGTGTGTGTGTGTGTGTGTGTGTGTGTGTGTGTGTGTGTGTGTGTGTGAGTGTGTGTGTGTGTGTGTTACCACGGAGGCGATGACGGAGGCGGTGGCAGCGATCTCGTAGTACGTGGTCCACTCGGAGGCGAAGGTGACGGGGTTGAAGAAGAAGGTTTGGAGGATGTATTTGCGGAAGGCGACGTGATACGGACGCTGCCAGCTCAGGATGACGGCCGTCGGGCTCAGAGGATAAACAGAGAGCTCCGTCACACCTGTGGGCTCTGATACACACACACACACACACACACACACACACACACACACACACACACACACACACACACACAGAGAGTAACATACACACAATGTTACAGGAGGGTAGAATGACCAGCTGTGTACATGTATGTGTATGTGTGTGTATGTGTTTTTGTGTATCTGTGTCTCACCGATGTCGATGATGACGGGTTCAGACGGGGGGCTGATCAGCGGTCCGTTGGTGTGATAAACCACCACTCTGTACTGAGCGCCGGGGGTCAGGTTAGTGATGATGTCTCTGGTTGTGTTTTCCTGCAAAAGAAGTCAACAGAGAATCAGTCTGCAGCAGAGCCTCAGAGCCTCAGAGCCTCAGAGCCTCAGAGCAAGGCACCAACAGTCTGTCTGCAGCAGAGCCTCAGAGCAAGGCACCAACAGTCTGCAGCAGAGCCTCAGAGCCTCAGAGCAAGGCACCAACAGTCTGCAGCAGAGCCTCAGAGCCTCAGAGCAAGGCACCAACAGTCTGTCTGCAGCAGAGCCTCAGAGCCTCAGAGCAAGGCACCAACAGTCTGCAGCAGAGCCTCAGAGCAAGGCACCAACAGTCTGTCTGCAGCAGAGCCTCAGAGCCTCAGAGCAAGGCACTAACAGTCTGCAGCAGAGCCTCAGAGCCTCAGAGCAAGGCACCAACAGTCTGCAGCAGAGCCTCAGAGCCTCAGAGCAAGGCACCAACAGTCTGTCTGCAGCAGAGCCTCAGAGCAAGGCACCAACAGTCTGTCTGCAGCAGAGCCTCAGAGCCTCAGAGCCTCAGAGCAAGGCACCAACAGTCTGCAGCAGAGCCTCAGAGCCTCAGAGCAAGGCACCAACAGTCTACAGCAGAGCCTCAGAGCCTCAAAGCCTCAGAGCAAGGCACCATCAGTCTGCACCAGAGCCTCAGAGCAAGGCACCAACAGTCTGCAGCAGAGCCTCAGAGCAAGGCACCAACAGTCTGCAGCAGAGCCTCAGAGCCTCAGAGCAAGGCACCAACAGTCTGCAGCAGAGCCTCAGAGCCTCAGAGCAAGGCACCAACAGTCTGCAGCAGAGCCTCAGAGCCTCAGAGCAAGGCACCAACAGTCTGCAGCAGAGCCTCAGAGCCTCAGAGCAAGGCACCAACAGTCTGCAGCAGAGCCTCAGAGCCTCAGAGCAAGGCACCATCAGTCTGCACCAGAGCCTCAGAGCAAGTCACCAACAGTCTGCAGCAGAGCCTCAGAGCAAGGCACCAACAGTCTGCACTACTCTGTCTCCTTTAATGTTTCTTACTGTGACGTTTTCATTGAATAAAAAGTGTAATATTGAGAATCCCAGGCAGCGAGCGTTGGATCACACCTGTCCCTGAATCATACAAACAGAGTCTGTTCAGACAGCCGGCGGCTTCACACCATCGCTTGTTTTCACAGTCGAACATAAGCCGAGTCCGATCCGATGATTCCTGCCGGGAACGTTTTCCAAACTTCAGCCGACGATGATTCACAGAAAACACATTAAAGATTCAGCAGCAGTGAACCATTACGTCCATTACGTCCATTAACTGTCAGCTGATGCTTTGTTTTATACATTTTTAACACTCTTCTTTTTCTTCTTCCTCGTTCTCATTTCAATTTAGGAGACAATCACAAAGAACTACACTTCCCATAATGCTTTAGCCTTTAAAAGTTAAACTATGAAGGATTTTAAAGGGTGAAAATACTTTTAAAAATCTACTTTTAACCACAAGAAAACACTGAAATTATACCTTAAAATAATCAAATGAACTCGTGAAGCGTTCAGGTGATTTGTTATAATTGTCAGTTCCTATACTGAGTCTCCATTAAAAGTCATTTAAAGCGTTTCTATGCAGTAAAACATGAGACGTACAGACTAGTGATGATTCTCAGGCAGGTTCTGCAGTTTGTGTCACACTTAAATGTCACAATTAATGATGTCCTGAGGAAATATAAGTCACTGTGGATCTAAAAATATGCGTTCAGATTAGACGAGTTATGAGTCAGAGAAGCAGCAGCAGTGTGACTTTTAACAGTCAGTCATGGACGGATTTATAAAAAACAGCTTTTCACTGTTCATGTATTTAGATCTGTGAAATAAAAGCAACCAGTCAGATGGCTGTGCAGTTTACACACACACACACACACACACACACACACACACACACACACGCATCAGCTGCTGTCATCAATAATAAGCATCTTACATGCTGGTTATATTATGTTAACCCCCCCCCCGCTCATATCTAAATGTGCTGCTGAAGGGAAGTCCAACACTGTGCAGACAGAGCAGGAATATGTCAGCAGCAGTGAGACTCTACTATATGAACACATGCTGAGCACTGTGCCCTATTATTTATATTATATATATTTTGCAGCAAAACTAGATTGTGTCCACTGATTGTTTATATCTGATATTACCCAACTCTTAATCTCCGATACCGATATTTTCAGGCTTTTCACACCTAAACTGTAACAACATAACATTTCTCCTACTACTGAATTAACACATTAAGTCTCATTTTATTGTGAAGCTCCACTGGATGCATTTTATTGTGAAGCTCCACTGGATGCATTTTATTGTGAAGCTCCACTGGATGCAAACATACATACAACATGGCTTTCTGCATGTAAACACTGTCTGAGCTAAATAAGAGAACTACTTCAACTTAAGTTATGTTAAAAAGAGCAGACATGTCACTGCTGCATTTATTCTGCTGCTCTGCATCATTTACTATCAGTACACTAACCCAGACATCAGCCCCGTTTCTGGAGGCGGGACCTTTACAGGAAGTCCTCTCACCTCCTCTCAGCTGTTGTGTCTCCAGCAGAGTAGAACCCAGATAGGACCCACCGGAGCCATAGAGACCCTGACCCCCTCTCTATCGCTCTGGGACCCACCGGACTCTGACGAAGACGTCACAGAGGCGACCCGCCGAAAACATCACAGAGAAAACGACAACGAGGAGGTAATGAACTTGTTAGCCACGTTTTTTTTTAAACGGTTAGCCACGGTTAGCAACAACGGTTAGCCAGGGTTAGCAACAACGGTTAGCCAGGGTTAGCAACAACGGTTAATCAGGGTTAGCAACGGTTAGCCAGGGTTTTTTTTAAACGGTTAACGACCCGCGAGTCTAACGTGTTGTTGTTGTTGTTATACGTCATGAAGCGCGCGCTGGTAAACGTCCCATGCTGCGTTCAAGCAGGCTCGGAAATGCTGAAGCCTACAGGACAAACATCGGTTATAAAAACCCGATATTACATTTTTAAGTAAATATCAGCCGATAATATCGCGCATCGCTAGTTTTATACTTAGGTTCATTTCAGAGTTGAATCAGTACTTTGACCAGAGTCTGTAAGTATCTGAACTTCTACTTCAGTATGTAATGTGAGGATTTTAATCATCTCTGCTGAACAAAGATTAAAAAAACAAACATTTTAAAAGTTACCTGCTTGTCAGACCTGAGAAAAGATGAATTCAGGCTTTTTAACACACTGACATCATGATGCAGTTATTTCAGCATCCTTTTTTATCTGTTTATTTACATTAAATCAAAATGAATAGTAAACTAAACGCTGTTAGACCAAAGCATCTCAGATTTGATTAAGATCTGAGTGGAAACAGGCAAGGTTATTATTATAGTTTTGAAATTTTCTTTAGTTTTTATTTTTATTTAGTTTTCCAGTTTGCTTTTTTATTTCAGTTTAGTTTTAGTGAGTTCAACGAGTGATTTAGTAGTTTTAGTTTAGTTTGTATTTAGTTTTAGTTTTTCAGGTATTAAGAGAAAGTCTTGACTTGTAGAAGCTGAAAAAGATGAAAGAATAAGTGACACCAAATATGGTTTATCATCAAGTCCTTTTTAATTTCATTCTTTAACCACGGCTGGGTTAGGGTCAGGGGTCAGGGGTTCGGGGTAGCAGCATAGCGGCTTCTGCAGGACAGGAAGTAACCGAAGGAGAAAACGAAACAACAACGAAAACAAAGCTGAATTTATCTGCAGTTCAGTTTAGTTTTAGTTAGTTTTACATTCTTCATTGTAGTTTTTATTTAGTTTCAGTTAACTAAATATTTTTTTCATTGCTAGTTTTAGTTTTAGTCTCAGTTTTAGTTAACTATAATAACCCTGGAAACAGGTGTAATAGTTTAAATAAAGTAAAGCTCCTGATGATGCAGATGTTATTTGAGCGTACTCCAGATGTTCAGACGTACCTCGCTGCAGTAGGCGTTCTCCATCCTCTGGCTCAGACTGGGCTTGAAGCAGGTCGTAGAGATGACGGACACCAGGCTGCCGTTGTGTTTCTCTGAGGATGAAGCCCAGGAAACAGCAGCCGTGCTGGAGTTCAGCAGTCTGATGCTGACGGCTGCAGGACGCTCTCGGAGCTCCTCCAGCAGCTCCCCACCAGGACCTGAAACCAGAGACAGCTTTTATTATACACATGGAAATGTATGTTAATGTTTTATTAGAGCACGATGAATACAGTTATACATTTACACTATACACACATACAGGTCATAGGTCAACTAATATAAAATGTGAAATGCAAAATACAAAGAAAGAAAATAATAAATAAATAAATGAATAAGTAGATAAAATAAAAAATCATAAAATTAAAAAATAAATAAGTAATAAGTAAAAATCAAATAAATAGGAATAAAGATACTAAAGATGGAAATGTAAAGGATGTTTAATACTATCTGATCTGTTCAGGAAGATTTGAAGTTTAATAAACATTAATATTAACAGCTTTATTTTAAAATGCTCTCTGTGAGTGTTGAAGGGTTTGAAAGAGTAACAGTAGTTTTTAATATTTAATATTTCTGTATGATTAAGGAGTTTTCTATCTCTTTATTTCTACCTTTCTATCACTTTAATGTTGCAGTAAACCTGAAACCATCAACATGTTGAACCCTTTAAAACCGTCTTTAATTTAAACCTTAACAGCTGTTCTTACACTTTAAACCTAATTCCATTAAAAACATATAAACAATAATTACCCCTTTATAATACATCATGACTTAATGTAGAATAAGACAGTGAGGCATTTTTAACAAGGCTTCTGAAAATTGATGACTTAAAGTGTCTAAAGTGGCTCAAAATGCACAAAACTGAAAATATTTAACCCTTACATAATGTCCAGGGTCTAATGTAACTCCCCCCCCCCTTTTTATTAGAGATGTAAAAACACCCTAAATGTGCTTTTATTCTGAAATTTGATGACCTAAAGAAGCCCAAAATCCACAAAATATTACACTAATAATATTAAACATTAAAACATTAATAAATAAAAAAAAGGCCCCAATCAGCTGATCTGATCAGGAGGAATCGCTGGGTTGTGATTGGTCGAGTAAGCTTCTGATAATCCGATCAATAATGAAAGAATATTAGTGATTTATTTAGAGTCTGATTGGCTGGTGAGAACATTAGCTGCTCTCTGATTGGCCGGGCGCTGCTCTCTGATTGGCCGGCTGCTGTACGTACTGAGGTAGAAGGTGAAGCCCGTGTCGGCGGCGCTCTCTCGGGCTTCGCAGTCTCCGGACCAGCTGAGCGTGGTGACCTGAACCCGGTACGTTCCCGGCTCCGTCAGCTCCGTGAAGAACTCGTGAGTGTTTTCGTCCACCGTCGCCGTTTCTGTCGAGTTACCTGAAACAACACCAAACACAGAATCACAATAAAGCTGGTTCTAGTTCTAGCTCGGCTCGGCTCAGCTCAGCTCGGTACCAGGACGTTTTCCGTTACTATAGTTCCTCCTCAACGTGAGCGGGGTCGTCATAGCAACACAAACACATAACCAATGGAGGACATGGAGGTGATGGTGTACCTGCTGCTGTATGTGTCTTTCTGTCTCACACACTTCCTTCCTTTCCTTTCCTTCCTTCCTTCCTTCCTTCTTTTCCTTCCTTCCTTCCTTCCTTCCTTCCTTCCTTCCTTCCTTCCTTCCTTCCTTCCTGCTGCTGTATGTGTCTTTCTGTCTCACACAAAGCAAGAGAAGAGAAACCGAATCGCTGGAACGCTGTATTTAAAAACGCCGGCTTTGATTCTTGTCTGTCCTTCCTTCCTTCCTTCCTTCCTTCCTTCCTTCCCTCCTCCCTCCCTTTCTTCCCTCTTTCCTTCCTGTCTTCTTTTCCTTCCTTCCCCTCTCCCCTTCTTCCTTATTTCCTTCCTTCCTTCTAATCTTATTTTCCTTCCTTCCTTCTTTACTTCTTACTACGTCGTGCTCATGACTCTTCCAGTGACTCTCTGACCAATCAGAGGCCGGCAGTCTGATGATGTCACATGTTAGTATCGGCTCGTACCAGGAACTAACCCTGATGGAGACGCACAAATAAACGGAGTGGAGCTAAAACGTACTCAGTCCTGCAAAGAGCCAACATAGATATGATTTATTTTAGTGTTAATATGAACCGCTGGTATCTGCTCACCGTCTCTGTAGATGTAGATGTTGAAGCAGTCGTAGGTGGTTGGGGGTCTGGGTGGGAGCCAGCGTAGCTCCAGCAGGATGGGGGGCAGCTTGGTGGGCAGGACGGAGGTTTCGGGCGGGACCCCCATGGCTGAGCCGGGCTCGTTGGAGTCCTCGTACTCCGGCACTTCGGCGTTCACGAACTCGTCGTCTTTGTCCAGCAGAGTCTCCTCGGTGGGCTCCAGCCAGGCGCTGCGGGGGTCCGGCTGCGTGGCGTTGGCGGCGCTGGCCGTCAGGTTGGAGGGGGGCTGGGTGGGGTCTCCCTGCGCCTCCTCAGACAGGTTCTCCTCGCCCTCGTCGGCGTGCGTCTCCTCCTCCTCCTCCTGCTCCTCCATCATCAGGACGTCTCGGGCCGGACGGGAGGAGCGCCGGCTCTCCTGGTGGGCTTCACTCGGAGCCGCCCGCTGGCTCAGGTCCACGATCTTATGGGAAATGTTGAGGGGGGGGGAACGGCACTGTGGAGGGGGGGGGGGGGTGACACATGGGCACAAATACAAGCTTTAATGTTTAACTGGACCTAATCTCTCTCTCTCTCTCTCTCTCTCTCTCTCTCTCTCTCTCTCTCTCTCTCTCTCATGTAATTTGATAATTCATATTCTTCATGCTGATCAGACTTCCAGTATTCAGCCAGATTCAGATTCCTGGACCGACTCTCTATTTATTACAATAAACACCTTTAATTTAACCACCAGCCTTTGAGTCCACTCCTGAACCAGAACCAGATAACACATCCACACACATTTACTCTGTCTGTGTTCTTAGATGAGTCTGTTCTGATATTACTGCATTAAAAACACAAATAAAGTTGCACAGTAAGCTGCTCCAGTTAGTCCTGCTTCCCATTTACCTCTCTGGGAATGACATCACACCCCAGTTTGAGTCATTG
>NC_070600.1:25197057-25279557 GCF_027409825.1 Scomber japonicus | reverse complement strand
CAGCAGCATGTAAAGGGTTAAATTAAAGAGCACAGTGTTTAACTCTTTACATGCTGATCATGTGACTCAGAGTCTCTACACACACATGACCCAACCATTATTAATAAATGTTTGATTCATCTCATTAATCTTCATGTTTAGATGATGATTTAGATTTGTGGCGTGGTGGAGGAGCTTAGGGCCGCTCATCACTACCTGCAGCTTTAATTATTATTATTATTATTATTATTATTATTATTATAGTAAACTGTAAACTCTCAAATGAAAACACTGAACAGAATATAAAGGTTAATTTAACTTTTGTTGCGCCACATAAATAAAGATAAATAGATTGAAATACAACATGATGTAGTTTTATAGGTTATGGTTCCAGTTAGAGTAAAATAAAGGATATAAAGTAGAGAACACTTCAGGATGTGGATACGCTGTGACCACGTTAAAATGAGTTTTTGGCTTTTTCAGTGATTTCAGTTCATTAAAGTTAATGACAATATTTTAGTCTCCTGGAAAAAGTTTAGTTCAGTTACACTAAACATCACCATTCGTCCAAATATGACTCCAACGTCTCAAGATGGTGACGTCAAAATGCAAAATTCAGGTTTTCAAAACAGGAGTCGACAAACTAATGGATGCTGCATGTTAGCTAGTCTTCCTCCTACAACACATGAGAGCATTTATCTGCTTATTTACCTGAAACATACTTTACATCAGACTCAGTGTTTGGATTTATTACATGAATCATCTCATGATCACAGAGTTTAACCCTGCAGCAGCTTTAATGAGTCACATGCTAATAAGATCATTATCTCACTAAACACCATGAAACCAGCAGCAGGCTCACAATGCTACGCTAACTAAGAGTCCTGCACGCTTCCTGTCACATGACAGTTAGCTAGTTTATACTACTTTATACACAGTTAGCTAGTTAGCTAGTTTACACTACTTTATATACAGTTAGCTAGTTTACACTACTTTATATACAGTTAGCTAGTTTACACTACTTTATATACAGTTAGCTAGTTTATACTACTTTATATACAGTTAGCTAGTTTATACTACTTTATATACAGTTAGCTAGTTTATACTACTTTATATACAGTTAGCTAGTTTATACTACTTTATATACAGTTAGCTAGTTTACACTACTTTATATACAGTTAGCTAGTTTATACTACTTTATATACAGTTAGCTAGTTTATACTACTTTATATACAGTTAGCTAGTTTATACTACTTTATATACAGTTAGCTAGTTTATACTACTTTATATACAGTTAGCTAGTTTACACTACTTTATATACAGTTAGCTAGTTTATACTACTTTATATACAGTTAGCTAGTTTATACTACTTTATATACAGTTAGCTAGTTTATACTACTTTATATACAGTTAGCTAGTTTATACTACTTTATATACAGTTAGCTAGTTTATACTACTTTATATACAGTTAGCTAGTTTATACTACTTTATATACAGTTAGCTAGTTTACACTACTTTATATACAGTTAGCTAGTTTATACTACTTTATATACAGTTAGCTAGTTTATACTACTTTATATACAGTTAGCTAGTTTACACTACTTTATATACAGTTAGCTAGTTTATACTACTTTATATACAGTTAGCTAGTTTATACTACTTTATATACAGTTAGCTAGTTTATACTACTTTATATACAGTTAGCTAGTTTATACTACTTTATATACAGTTAGCTAGTTTATACTACTTTATATACAGTTAGCTAGTTTATACTACTTTATATACAGTTAGCTAGTTTATACTACTTTATATACAGTTAGCTAGTTTACACTACTTTATATACAGTTAGCTAGTTTATACTACTTTATATACAGTTAGCTAGTTTATACTACTTTATATACAGTTAGCTAGTTTATACTACTTTATATACAGTTAGCTAGTTTACACTACTTTATATACAGTTAGCTTGTTTAGTCCAGTGGTTCCCAACCTAGGGGTGGGGCCCTCCAAAGGGTAAGAAGAAAAAACAAATGTGTTTTCAGTTTTTGGACTTTTTCTCCAATCTTTGATTTTTGCTGAAATATTGGATCATTTGAACATTTATTGAAATGAAAGCATGTGAGAAGTTTAGAGGGAAGAATCAGTATTTGGTGGAGCTGTTAACAACTCATAGACATCTGAAATGTGAGCCGACTACACACTGCTGACTGGTTTCATCTTTAACAATGTGTTGGATTTGAAAAGCTTGTTATATTTTCCATTGAGTCAAATCTGCATCTGAAAAGTAACTAAAGCTGTTATTCACTGTTGGACTGTTAGAGCTCCTCCTAGTGGCTGAAAGCAGCTCAGTGAAATATTACTCCGTTATTCAGTTTTAATGACTCTTCTCTACCAGAAACTTTATCTTTTTTTAACCAGATGAAGGATTTTAATAATTTGACATCTTCAGTCATCAGAGGAACGAGCTGAACAAACGTTAGAAACTCTGATTATTAAACATGAAACTGCTTCGTTTGTTTTAGAGGAAGAAACTCTGCAGATCATTAACCTGAACGATGTGAGAACAACAACTCCCATGATGCCTCACTGCTTCATGACATCATTCAGCTCTCGCGTTGGTAGTCTCATTCACGTCTCTGTTCATGTTCTCATCAGTGAGATTTCAATCCTGACTTCAACAGCTGATATAAAAACAGGAAATTAGAAACTGGAGCCATCAGATAAAACTGACCTGAGACCAGAAACACAGAAATATATTAATAATTTATTATTAAATGTAATAAAAAGAAGATTCTGTTTGTTTCTGATCTCAAACGTCTCAAGTTTTTCTGTTTTTCTTTATAAACTGATAAATATCTTTGATCAATAAGTCTGATACTCTTTACTAGAGGTTTTATATTTTATATTCTTCACACATTCTGTAACATTAAAACATTTCTGATAAGATTCACTTCATCGTTGTTGTTGAACATCTTTATCAGCTGATCTGAGGAGGAAGGGGAGGAGGAGGAAGAGGAGGAGGAGGGGGAAGAGGAGGAGGAGAGGAAGAGGAGGAGGAAGAGGAGTAGGAGGAAGAGGAGGAAGGAGAAGAGAGGAGGAAGAGGAGTAGGAGGAAGGGGAAGAGGGGGATAGGGAGAGGAGGAGGTGAAGCAGGAGGAGGAAGAGGAGGAGGAGGGAGAGGAGTAGGAGGAGAGGAAGAAGAGGAAGAGGAGGAGGAAGAGGAGGAAGGAGAAGAGGAGGAGGGGGAAGAGGAGGAAGGAGAAGAGAGGAGGAGGAGGAAGAGGAAGAAGAGGAGGAGGAAGGGGAGGAGGAAGAAGAGGAGGAGGAAGAGGAAGAAGAGGAGGAGAGGAAGAGGAGGAGGAAGGCCAAACAAGCAGGGAGTTTCTTCACACTCAGCTGATCTGAACAGCTGATGCCTTTTTTCTTTTTTCACCATTTGAACAGTGAAGCGACATCACTGGTATGTGAAGAAGTAAAGATAATAACCTGAAGGGGTTTCATGGTGTAGATGAGCCCTCATCACTGGCTGGAGGAGAGAGCTTAGTTATCCCTTTAACCCTGGTAACTTCTGTAAATATCCCAAAATATCCTTCCTTCCTTCCTTCCTTCCTTCCTTCCTTCCTTCTTTCCTTCCTTCCTTCCTTCTTTCCTTCCTCCCTCCCTCCTTCTCTCTTTCTTTCCTCCCCCCTACCTTCCTTCCTTCCCTTCCTTCCTTCCTTCCTTCCTTCTTTCTTCCCTTCCTCCCTCCCTCCTTCTCTCTTTCTTTCCTCCCCCCTACCTTCCTTCCTTCCCTTCCTTCCTTCCTTCCTTCCTTCTTTCTTCCCTTCCTCCCTCCCTCCTTCTCTCTTTCTTTCCTCCCCCCTACCTTCCTTCCTTCCCTTCCTTCCTTCCTTCTCTCCTCCCTCCCTTCCTTCCTTCCTTCTATCTGTTCTTCCTCCCTCCCTCCCTCCTTCTCTCTTTCTTTCCTCCCCCCTACCTTCCTTCCTTCCCTTCCTTCCTCCGTCCTTCCTTTCCTTCCTTCCATCTGTTCTTCCTCCCTCCCTCCTTCTCTCCTCCCTTCCTTCTTTCCTTCCTCCATCCCCCTTTCTTCTTCCTTCCTTCCTCCATCCCCCTTTCTTCTTCCTTCCTTCCTTCCTTCTTTCTTCCCTTCCTCCCTCCCTCCTTCTCTCTTTCCTTCCTCCCTGTGTCCTTCCTTTCCTTCCTTCCTTCCTCCCTCCGTCCTTCCTTTCCTTCCTTCCATCTGTTCTTCCTCCCTCCCTCCTTCTCTCTTCCCTTCCTTCTTTCCTTCCTCCATCCCCCTTTCTTCTTCCTTCCTTCCTTCCTTCTTTCTTCCCTTCCTCCCTCCCTCCATTTATTTAATTTTTCATTCATTTATTTGTTTTTGGTGATTTTTTATTTTATTTATTTATTTTTACTTTTATTGGTCGGGTCTGTTCCAAATATGTTTTCTTTATTTCTTTTCTTTTTTGTCTCACTTGTACGGTACATTTATTTTCCTATGTGATAAAGTTGTTTGTATTGGAAAACAATAAAAAAAAGTGAATTACAAAAAAGAAGTAAAGATAATAAATGTTAGCAGCAGCTTTATTAACAGTCTGATTTACTGCTGCTGACCAGGATTCATGTTTCACATCTAATCAAAATTAAAGCAGATTAAAAACTTCTCTTTGTATAAATGTTGATGCAGAGCTGCAGATAACTGTTCATTATTCATTATTAAGTGATCAATTAATCAATCATCTGTTAAACTCTGTCCATCACAACATCCTGAAGTCACATCACAGTAAGAAAAGCAACTATTCCTCATCTCTAAGAGTCTTAAAGCAGAATATATGACTCTAATTATAATTAAACTAAATATTTAATGATTCAGTTAATAGTTGAATCATCTCTGGTTCACATACATCTTTATTATTCTCTTTAACTGGATCCTTTCTATCTCTCATTATATACATTTATATATTTATATATTTATATATTTATATATTTCATCTTCAGCTTCACAAACTTCTGTTTATTTTAAATTCATGAATAATTTCCTGTTTTTATATTCAAGCTGCAACTAAAGATTATTTTATTATCAGTTAGTTTAGTTTATTAAATGTCAAAAAATGGTGAAAAATGTTCAGAGTTTCATCTGATGTGTTAAAGATGTTCAGTTCTCATCACAGAGAATAAAGACACATTCATATCTAAGAAGCTGAATCACAGATTTAGATTTTCTTCTTTAAAAACACGAACAGATCAGTCCATTATAACAATAACTGGTCATTAATTTAATCATTTGTCACCAACGATTCATCTGCTTTATGTATAAATATCTTTATGTGCAAATAAATAAATACATAAATAAATAAATGAGAATAGTTACAGAGCTGAACATCTAGAATATTCCTTCTGACCAATCAGACGAACCAACATCCAGCTGCAGACATCTGATCACTAATAATCAATACTGATCATCTTCTTCTGACTCCTGCTGCTCAGACAGCTCACCAGCTCTCTGTGCTGTGTTTGTGTTGATGCAGGCCTCAGTGTGTGTGTGTGTGTGTGTGTGTGTGTGTGTGTGTGTGTGTGTGTGTGTGTGTGTGTGTGTGTGATGCTGACACACATGCAGGGAATCACTGACCCACTTTCTGCAGGACAAAACGAGCTGCTGCTGGCTGCCTCACAGCCCGACCTGCGGTGCCACAACACGTCCATCTCCACACACACACACACACACACACACACACACACACACACACACACACACACACACACACACACACACACACACACACACTCAAATATTCATCATCCACTTCTTATATAACTCCTCCTGTCCTCCTCATAAACACATTTTATCTGTTGTGTGTTTTCACTAAACAAAGCCACACTCCTCCTCCTCTTCCTCCAGCAGCAGGAGGCTGGAAAGCGGGATATTTCCCCGGAGGAAAGGCGTCCTTACCTGGGTGAAGCAGAGCAGACAGACGGCGTGGAGCAGCGGGGGAAGCATGATGTGTGAGGCTCAAACAGCTGCAGTGATGTCGGCCTTTTTCCTCTCAGTCTGCTGCAAATCCAAACAATGGCGATTTTTCTGCTGCATCGGATCGGATCCAGTCTGCTGCTTGTGTCTCTCTCTTTCTCTAACTGCACGCCATCATCATCTTCATCATTTAATATATCATCATCATCTTCATCCTCTTCTTCATCATCGATACTCTTATCATCCGCACCGACCGCAGCTCGAACCGGACCGGCTGTGATTCAGAGAGAACAGGCCGGGCTCCGGCGTCCATGCCCCGGCCTGGAGACGAGCAGGAGGTCGGTGATGAAGCTGCTGCTGCACGGAGAAGCCCCGCCCTGCGCTCCCTGCAGACACACTGCTGCTCCTCCTCCTCCTCCTCCTCTTCCTCATCCTCCTCCTCTTCCTCCTCCTCCTCCTCCTCCTCTTCCTCATCCTCCTCCTCTTCCTCCTCCTCCTCCTCCTCCTCTTCCTCCTCCTCCTCCTCTTCCTCCTCCTCAACCTCCTCTTCCTCCTCCTCCTCTTCTTCTTCCTCCTCCTCTACCTCTTCCTCTACCTCTTCCTCCTCCTCCTCCTCCTCCTCCTCCTCTACCTCCTCTTCCTCCTCCTCCTCTTCCTCTTCTTCGTCCTCCTCCTCCTCTTCCTCCTCCTCCTCTTCCTCTTCTTCGTCCTCCTCCTTCTCTACCTTCTCCTCCTCTACCTCCTCCTCCTCCTCATCCTCCTCCTCCTCTACCCCCTCCTCCTCTACCCCTTCCTCTTCCTCCTCTTCCTCCTCTTCCTCCTCTTCTTCCTCCTCACCCCCCTCCTTCTCCTCCTCCTCTACCCCCTCTTCCTCTACCTCCTCCTCCTCCTCCTCCTCTTCCTCCTCATCCTCCTCCTCCTCTACCCCCTCCTCCTTTACCCCTTCCTCTTCCTCCTCTTCCTCCTCTTCTTCCTCCTCCTCCTCCTCCTCTTCCTCGTCTACCTCTTCCTCTACCTCCTCCTCCTCCTCCTCTACCTCCTTCCCCTCCCTATTCTTCTTCCTCCTCCTCCTCCCCCTCATCCCCCTCCCTCTCCTCTTCCTCCCCTTCCTCCTCCTCCTCTACCTCCTCATCCTCTTCCTCCTCATCCTCTTCCACCTCCTTCTCATCCCCTTCCTCTTCCTCCTCTTCTTCCTCATCCTCCTCCTCCTCCTCTACCTTCTCCTCTTCCTCCTCCCCCTCCCTCTCCTCCTCCTCCTCTTCCTCTTCTTCCTCCTCCTCCTCTTCCTCCTCCTCCTCTACCTCCTCCTCATCTTCTTCCTCCTCCTCCTCCTCTACCTTCTCCTCCTCCTCCTCCTCCTCATTCCCCTCCTCCTCCTCATCTTCTTCTTCCTCCTCCTCCTCTTCCTCTTCCTCGTCTACCTCTTCCTCTACCTCCTCCTCGTCTACCCCCTCCCCTCCCCCTCTACCCCTTCCTCTTACTCCTCTTCCTCCTCTTCTTCCTCCTCCTCCTTCTCCTCCTCTTCTTCCTCCTCCTCTTCCTCGTCTACCTCTTCCTCAGGCATCAGCTGTTCAGATCAGAAGAAAGAACATGTATAAAGTTTGTCCATCAAATCATCCTGGAATCATTATTTACATTAATAAAATACCAAGAAAGGAAACTATTTCTCACCTCTAAGAGTCTGGAAGCAGAGAATATTTGGCACTTTTCCTTTAAAAATGACTTTTTATACTAAATATTTGATTATTCTTTCAATGACTATTGAATCATCTTCACCTCTTCAATTCAAACGTGCACACACATCTTTATTTAACTTGTTCCCTCATTATGTTTATTTATCTTATATTTCTATTCATCTTGTCTTGAGCTTCACAAACTTCTGTTTACTTTATATTCATGAATAGTTTCTTGTTTGTAGCTGAGACTGTGTTTATATTCAAGCTGCAGCTAATGATTATTTTAATGATCAGTTAGTTGTTTGGTTCATTAAATGTCAGAACATGTTGATCAGAGTTTCTCAAAGTCCTCAAATGTGTCAAAGATCTTCAGTTTTCTGTCATAAAGAAACAGAAAATATTCACATTTAAGAAACTGAATCAGATCATTTTGAGTTTTTTTCTTTAAATATTTGAAGTCATGCAACTATAAACATGTTACATGTTACAATATTTAAGGATGAAATACCAGAATATTTGCTTTCTGATCACACGTGTTCATATGTTCACTCTGCTCCCTGCTGGTGGAAATCAGTCATTACATGAAAACAACAGCAGCTCAAATATTCACTAAATAAAACGTTTTGATGTTTTTGAGACATTTTAATACAGAATAAACTTTTTCTGTTGATAATATTGTAATATATTTTATCTGAATAACACACACCTGTCACATCTGTTGGGTTTAATTCACGACATCATTCACACTTTGCACCAACACCAAGTGGAGTAAAAAGTATAAAGTAGCATTAAATGTGTATTCAGATTAAATGCAACCACTGATGATTATAGTAAAGTCTGGAGTAAATAGAAATAAAGATCTGAAACTGAATCTAATCCAGCTGCTGCAGTTTACAAGTTTAAAGCTCCTGAAGGTGAAATATGAAGTAGAAACTGGATTAGAAGAGTTTAATAAAGTGTCAAAGCTTCCTGTTTCACAGCTGATATTTATGTAGATTTATTGGAGTTGTTTTTCATGTCACAGGTTTGAACTCAGCTCGTCATCCTGTGAAATAAAAACACTCTGTTGGATGTTTGAGTCTCAGCTCATTGTTGATGCAGCAGCGCCACCTGCTGTCCACAAGAACACATAACAACCAGAATCATAATAAATCTGAGACAGCAGAGGTCTGTACTGTGAAGCTGGTTTTATTGAGGTAACTTCAGGGTTAACTCTGGGGTTTCTGTCCTACAACGCTGGTTCACTTCTTACCTGGTAAATCACCATGGTAACTGATGCTGAACGGCTCACCTGCTCCGGGGTAAATCACCATGGTAACTGATGCTGAACGGCTCACCTGCTCCGGGGTAAATCACCATGGTAACTGATGCTGAACGGCTAACCTGTTCAGGAGCAGGTTATGTTCTGGATAAGAGATCAATGAGTATAAAAGCACCTCCTGACCAATCAGCTCTCTTAGAAAATGACCTGCCCATTATTAGAAGATCCTGTCAACATTGGTGCGGGTATTGTGAGAGGAGCGAAAGGGTTTTTAGGAATAGATAGGATCCTTTAGATGTCCCAAACGAAAGGTTCAGATTTTCAAGGCTTAAGTTAGTTTAATATTGAACATTCATTTGATAATACAAATCTATTATGCTTCAACCATTTGAGTGAATAATGTCAATTTTTACAATTAACAAATAAATAATAACCTTACCACCACTCCAGTTTCAGAACAATATTTTTTAATTGACCAAAATATATATTTAAAAAACAAGTCTTGAGGCACATGAGGGATATTAGTCTGTGGGTTATACAGTTGGTATGTTTGTATTTTGAATGTTCAATATTAAACTAACTTAATGTGTCTATGAAAGGAAGGGCACTGAGGAAGCGCTCTGCGAAACGTCTGTGCTGTAATAAAGTGGCATTGTGTGATCAGAGTGTCCGTTCATATTGTCCAATTTATTAATATTGTATAATCTCACGAATACGCATTAACAGACTCAGCTATTTTCTGCCAGCATTCCTTCCTGGCTTTTGCAGCAACAGTGTTGCTTTTGGCCTGGATGATGTTTGAATTCTTCATATTGTTGAAGAATAATTGTCTGCTCCTCCATGGTAAAGTAGTCTGCTGTGCAGGGTTTCTCCATGTTTGTGATTGGTCAGACACTGCAAACACCTCCCCTTTATGTGAGCGCGCAGAGATCCAGATTGGAAAACCCTGGGTTCAATTACCGAGTTGGTAACCTGCTTCGTAGTACCGCTTATCAGGATTGTGAATGTCTGGGAAAGTCAACCCAGGTAACGGAGAGATATCCTGGGTATGTTAATCCAGCTTCGTAGTACAGGCCTCTGGATTCTTCAAACAGATTTAAGACACAATGACAATGACTCTTATTTTATTATGAATTTAGTTTTTATTATTACAAAATATTACATTCACAAATGTAAGTTTACTAAAATAAATCACCTCTTCAGAACTGCTGCGATTATCAGATTAATCAAACAGAATGTGGAACTGTTCTGATTATTTTCCATTTATTCACAAAGATATAAAAATAACTACAGTAAAAATAGATGCTATACATGAAGCTGAAGCTCCACACAGGATAAAAACGCTGACACTTAGAATTTGGTCTTTGTTTATTATCACCATCATCCCTTCAGATGTGCAGAAAACTTCTCAAACCAACGTTACACAAAACTAATAAACATACAGCAAGAAAATAAAGAAGAAAACACAGAAGATTCAAATGTAAGATGAACAAAATATAAAACTAAATAACTGGTGGATCTTCAACTGATAAAAGTTACAAACAGAAAGAGTAGAAAATATAACACCACCAAACACATCTGAATAAATGTTTAGTCTTCTTCTCACTGTCTCCTCATCAAAGCCAATCAGAGACAAATAGGAAGTCAAACTGTTTCCTCAACACTCCTGGATGTTCACTCTCACTCTTACAGAGATCAATCATCCTTCCATCTGATGAGAGAAGAAGAAAGAACAGAGGAGATAAATGAGTGTTTAGTGAGACTCACTTGATCAGCTGTCAGTCAGTGATGCAGCACATCCAGTATAAAGAGCAGCAGGGACTTCAGTCCTGTTAAGACCAGAAGTGGAACAGCTGTGCAGCGTAGCTTGCTTCCTTTCAGCTCTCATGTTAACGTGTTGGAGTGAACACACTGAGCTCCAAGCTCACACACCTACACACACTTTTACTATCAAGTGTGTTTCCTCTGCAGATTTCACTCAAGTACACAGAGGAAATAAAGTGCTGAGAGTCATGAACACATCATTACTGCAGAAACAGAGACATTCACTCATCAGTTTACTGATGGATTTACTGCTGATACATGTCAACTCTTATCAAAGTTTAAAGCTACAGAGTCTCTGTGGGATTTGAAGATGTTTCCTGCTGTTAAATCATCACATGACAATCAGTCAGAGCTCTCAGCTAAACAGCTGCTGTGATTCCTGGACTTCGGCAGAGGTTCTGGTCTGTATAAAGACCACATGGTCACTAAACGTAATGATGCTTGTGTGAAATCAGAGCCAGTGATTTGCAGGCTGCAGTCAGACTGATCTTAGAGCTCTGACAAAGATGAACTGATCAATAGTTTAGTGTTGAAATGAGAGAACAAACACTTTGAGATCAGATTTGATGATGAGGATCACTGTCTCTATACATCTTGTAAGGCTGTCAGCTGTAATCCAGCTTTATTTCCTGCAGACATCAACACAACAACAACAGTCGTCTTCACATCAACTCAAACACATGATCACAACAAGCTTCTGGCTCATCTGATTGGCTGACTGTTCTCTCTCTCTCTGTCTTTCTGTCCAATCCTGAAGCCTGTCACCATTCTCCTCTCACAGCTTCACTGAGGAAAGCAGCACTGAGAAGGTTGGAGCTTCACCAGGAAATACTGGATCTTTGCTTTGATACTGACTGTGTTTAATACTAAACTGCTGAAACCAGCACAGACTGACTCCAACTCTCTACTGACCTCAGATCCTCTAGTCTGCAGTCTGGACTCTGCTGAAGATCCATCAGCTGCTTCATGTCTGAATCCTTCAGCTTGTTGTAGCTCAGATCCAGCTCTCTCAGATGGGAGGGGTTGTCCTTCAGAGCTGAGGCCAGATAATCACAGCTGATCTTTGACAAACTGCAGCACTGCAATCTGAATAAAGAATAAATGATGTAGATTAAAATCCATTTATAATCCAATCAGATGTGTTCAGGTTTTAAATGTGTAGTTCAACATTACTATGTCCTCATCAATGAGCTTTTCTCTAAAACGAGCAGTCACTTTGTCATTGTGTTATTGTGGATCATCATAATGTTAGCCTTCTACAGACATCATCCAAATGTCACCACAACATTCAGACACATATTCATGTCAACACTGAGTCATAAAATACTTTAAACACCTGCATTGATCTGTATGTATGTGTGTGTGTGTGTGTGTGTGTGTGTGTGTGTGTGTGTGTGTGTGTGTGTGTGTGTGTGTGTGTGTATGATGTGAAGGATCAATATCAATGATCAGCCATTATTCATTGAAACACATTAAAGAATATGATAAAGAAATATTTCTCCTTCATCAAGTAAACTTGATCAGTTTCAAATAGATATTAGTTGAGAGGATCTTCTGAATACAGATGTGACTCTTTACCAACAATTATAAACATTCATTTAACAACTAACAGTGAACATTTTCTACACCTTCTTTAACAATCGGGTCATCTTTTATAACTACACATTAAACTTTGTACAGTAAAACATGAAAACATGGAAACAAATGAACTTCATGGATATAAGTTATGTATGAACATAAATTAGGTTCATTTGTTAAACATTAAGATCAACAATAGTAACAGACAGTCAGTGAACTTACACCAGAGTCTCCAGTTTGCAGTTTGGACTCTCCAGAGAACCACACAGCAGCTTCAGTCCTGAATCCTTCAGGTCGTTGAGGCTCAGATCCAGCCATCTCAGATGGGAGGGGTTGTACTTCAGAGCTGAGACCAGAGAAGCCCAGCGGCTCTCTGACAACCAGCAGCTCCTCAATCTGAATAAGAAATGAATTATGTAGATTTAAATTAATTTATAATCAAGTCAGATGTGTGTAATAAATGAAAACTTCAACATTACTATGTCTTCATCAAATTCCCTATCATTTAAGTGGATAGCAAAAACAGAAAGTATAAAAGTATAAAAACTCAATTTCAAGCAGAATATTTAGAACTAAATTCCCTCTTTGAGTTTGGATCCCTCCACTGCAGCTCAGCAAGGAAACACTGAAGAAACACAAACATACTTACTTGATATGTGGAACTCAGACTGCTGAAGCCTCATATTAGTTTACACTCTGGAAGTCATTTTTACTCACAACAAGACTGTGGATTTTAAATTCCTGAAAACATTTAAATTCTACAGATTTGTGCTCAACTAAATCCTGGAAATTATGAACCAAACATTTGAATATATAGAAATATATCTACCAAAGCTACAGTCAGTGAACTCACTTCAGAGACTTCAGTTTACAGTTTGGACTCTCCAGTCCAGCAGACAGACCCTTCACTGATGAATCAGACAGTTTGTTGTCACTCAGGTCCAGTTCTGTCAGATGAGGGTTGGACTTCAGAGCTGAGGCCAAAACTTCACAGTGAGTCTCTGAGAGTCCACAGTTAGAAAGTCTGTAATGACACAAATATTCCAACATATGTTATCATGAAAGAGGAAACTTTATATTTACTTCATGCATTTGATGATGAAATAGTTTGATGCTCATTATTTTGATGACCATTTGTTCTTCACATCATCGTTTTATTAAATGTATTTTTTTCTGATGCATTTTTTTCCTTAAATGTAAAAATGAAGCTCAGAGAAAGTTCAGACAGGAAGAGCATCTTTTTTCAAGCTCACATCTATAGTTTGATTTCTCATCCCTCAGTCATTCTGATCTTTCTCACAGCTGGCCAAAAAAAAAGTCAACACCAAAAAGAAGGTCACACACTAATACTTTGTTGGACCGCTTTTAGCTTTGATAACGGCATTGTGGCATTGTTTTGATAAGCTTCTGCAATGTCACAAGTCGGACCACTTTGCAAAGCCTTCTCCAGCACATCCCAAAGATTCTCAATGGGGTTAAGGTCTGGACTCTGTGGTGGACAAGCCATGTGTGAAAATGATTTATAATGTTAATCACATCTGGACTTACTGAGCCTTTCTGCAGTTCCTCACAGCTGGGATCAGTCTCCGTTGTCCCTCCACTGATGTGTTGTACTTCTTCAGGTCCAACTCATCCAGAACCTCCTCTGACATCTGCAGCATGTAGGCCAGAGCTGAGCAATGTGTCTCAGAGAGACTCTTCTTTGATCTGTTCTCTGACTTCAGGAACTCTTGGATCTCCTGATGTACTGAGCGGTCGTTCATCTCCGTTAGACAGTGGAAGATGTTGATGCTTCTGTCAGGAGAGATATACCAATTGTTCATCTCCTTCAGGTTGTTGATGACTCTCTGGATGGTTTCTGGACTGTTGTCTGTCTGACCCAGCAGGTCCTCTAAGAGACTCTGGTTGGACTCCAGAGAGAGGCCATGAAGGAAGCGGACAAACAGGTCCAGGTGGCCATTTTTACTTCTGAGAGATTTCTCCATGACTCTCTTCAGGAAGTCATCCAGAGATAAGTAATGGTTATTAACTGTGTCCCCATCCTCCACTTCCTCCTCCACTTCCTCCTCCTCTTCCTCCTCCTCCTCCTCCTCATTGTCCAGGAAGTCCTCCAGTACCTCTGTCTTCCTGCTTGTGTAACAGTGGTACATGTAGACTGCAGCCAGAAACTCCTGAACGCTCAGATGAACAAAGCAGTAGACCTTTTTCTCGAGGATCATTTTCTCTGTTTTGAAAATCTCTGTAAAAAATCCTGACGATACTGCAGCCTCTGTGACATCAAGACCACACTGCTCCAGGTCTTTTTGGTTGAAGATGATGTTTCCTTTCTCCAGATGTTCAAACGCCAGCCTCCCCAGCTTCAGAAGAAGTTTCCCGTCAGCCTCCGTCAGCTCCTGTGGACTCATCTGTCGGTCATCGTACTTGCGCTTCTTTCTCTTCGTCTGAAACAGCAGGAAGAGTGAGTACAGGTCAGTCACGGTCTTGGGCAGCTCTCCTCTCTGGTCTGTAGTCAACATGAGCTTCAAAACTCTAGCAGTGATCCAGCAGAAGACTGGGATGGTACACATGATGTGGAGGCTCCTGGATGTCTTGATGTGTGAGACAATTCTGCTGGACTGCTCTTCATCACTGAATCTCCTCCTGAAGTACTCCTCCTTCTGGGGGTCAGTGAAGCCATGTACTTCTGTTATCCTGTCAGCACATTTCTGATCCAGGATCTGATTGGCTGCTGCAGGTCGGGAAGTGATCCAGATGAGAGCTTGGGGAAGCAGATTTGCCTGGATGAGGTTTGTCACCAGCGCGCTGACTGACGACGTTTGTGTGACATCAGACACGACCTCCTTCCTGTTGTTGAAATCCAGTGACAGTCTGCTTTCATCCAGGCCGTCAAGGATGAACAGAACTTTAAAGTCTTCAGAGTCAAGCATCTCTTCTGTGACGTCCTTTAATGTTGGATAGAAACGACGGATCAGTGTGAGCAGACTGTGCGGCTCATCTTTGATCAAGTTCAGTTCCTTGAATGAAAGTGGAACCAGCAGACTGATATCTTGGTTTTCAGAGCCCTGTGCCCAGTCCAGAATGAACTTCTGCACTGTGAAGGATTTTCCAACGCCAGCGACGCCACTCGTCAGAACAATGTTGATGATGTGTTCCTCTTGGCCAGGTAAGACTTTAAAGATCTCGTGACACTTGATCGGTGTGTCATGGAGGATCTTTGTTTTGGAAGCTGTTTCAAGCTGTCTCACCTCATGTTGGGCATTATCCTCTCTACTCTTTCCCTCTGTGATGTAGACCTCAGTGTAAATCTCATTGAGGAGGGTTTCATTTCCTGATTCATCAGTTCCATCAGTCGTTTTTTGATATTTCCTTGTCAGAATGACCACATATCTACCTAAAACCTTCTTCCGTCCACCACCTGCTGAAATAGAAGAAAAATATAGATTTTAACAACTAGATACAGATATGTAAACATATATATGTACCAATACAAACCGGTGTATAAGTTGCACCAGTGTATAAGTCGCAGTCTATTTTGGAGGATGCGGGGAAAAAGGTTTTTTTATTAAAGACTGGTTTATTTGAATGCACCAGTAGTTATTAATTTATAAACATGTGCATTTATTCTCCGAAACGTTTTCCATTTCCATTTATTTATAACACAATTCAAACACACAGATTACACCTGAAACAGTGTGTTGGGTCAATGGTTAATGGTCCGGTAATTATTTGCTTAACTGAACTGGATCAATATATTAAGTTAGACCTAGTTCAGGTTAGGCCACGAGTTTCAATCAAACCTTTTAAAAGAAAACAGTAACTTTACATATGTAATACAGTGTGCACCTGTGTGTCAGTCCCAGAGTCAAACAAAGCATCATCTTCTGTTCCATCCAGTGGAAAAACAACTAAGTAAGTGAATCTTAATGCTTTTTAAAGTGAAGGCATTGATTACATTTTGGCTTTATTTGAGGATATTACACTGTAACAGCAGAATAAAGAGATTTTTCTTTGAGTTGGACAAATATTGGACATGTAAATGGACACTTACTGAATTCCATGTGAATTTAGGGTCTGAGTGGTGGTTCTTTCATGCTGTGAGCCATTTAAACCAAATTTATTTTTTATCTTAGATTCATTAAAGAAATATTCTTTACCCTGGTATTTCTTTTGTTGAAGCTGGTGTACCATAAGGACAGACAAATCAGTCTAACATTATTTTTGTTATTTTTGTAATTTATGAATGTGTGTGATGTGTCAGTCTGTTGGTCAGTGGAGATATCACCAGATTTAATGTGGGCATAGATTTACATAGTTATTTTATATGTTAACTTAGTCTTATTTCATGTGTGTCTGTCCCATTACTTTTGAATGCCTGTAATTTGGACACTATGTTTAAAGGTCTATATCTCATACACAGTTCTTTCTATGTTAACGTAAACCTTCTCAAATTAAAGCTGAGGCTTGAATGTAGTATCAGTTATTTTATTTAAATTGAAGGTGAACCTGACAAACAAAAAATGCATAACTGTCCAAATACTTACTGTGTGAGCAGTGAGGTGTCTCAGATCCTGGCACTGTTGCCTCACAGCTAGAAGGTCCTGGGTTTGAACCCTTGTTGTCTCCGGTCGTCTCTGTGATGAGTTTAGATGTTTCCCCAGTGTTAGTGCGGGTTTCTGCTGGTTGCTCTGGTTTACTCCCACCGTCAGAAACATCTGTGTTAGGGTTGATACTCCTGTCAGTGCCACTGCTCACTGCTCCTAGAGTATAGGATGGGTCAAATGCAGAGTATCAGCTTTGTTTCAGTGTATGTGAGTTCTGAGAAATGACAATGAAGACATTTAAATCTAAAATGATTAAACTATATAAAGACACAGGCTGTTTCTCCTCACAGATCTGCTGTCTGGATGTGATGTCATGTTTGTCTCTTCCTGTGACTGACCTTTTGATCCTGAGCTGATGTTTAACAATTCTGTCACCAGATCATTCCTGCCGATCGTCTTTAAAACACTCTTCATCACCTCCACAGTTCCAGCTAGTTCATATTTCTGCACCATCAGATCCAACACGTCAAACCTCTCCTCTGCCTTCTCCAGCTGGCTCACTTTGATGGGTTCGATGTTGGCCACCTTTTCTTCCTTCAGAGACCATTTGAACTTCTTAAATTCATCATCTTTTAAATCGTCCAGGATGTTGAGCAGGTCCCTCTTCCTCATCTTGGCTCTCTGTTAAAATCAGAGAACATTGATAAGAGAACAGTTGTGTTTCTGTCAGTCTGCCAATACAAACTCATTGTGTGTTTGTACTGGATCTGACTCATTTGCCCAGTTTGGCTGCAGTCGTTTAAATGTCAGAGAAGCTCAAGAGGATCTTCAGTAAAAACATCTTACTACAAATCTACTCAGAAGCTGTTCTGGAGCTTTCTATCACATCCAGTTTTATCAGTTAAAGACATGTATGTGTTAAAACGGACTGTTTTCTGTTTTTAATGTAGAGAATAAAAGCTAAAGTGTAATCTCAGCACAAGGTCCAGTTAGTGTTCTGCTTTCACAGCTCACCCGTTTGTTGTGGTGAATGAATATGACACATCCTGAATATGAATCTCCTGTAAACTCACAGTGTGTTTGTAGAGTCTGAAGCATGCATGTAGTCTGACTGAATCATTTACACACATTTCTATGAGCTGCACAGCTTTGATAAACACATCAGCTGACTCTTTATATTAAGATGCTGAACCTGCTGCAGAAGATCTTCACACTAAACTAATAACTGATGGAGATGGTTTAGTAGAGAGTGTGTTGGTTCTTCAATAAGATATAAAAACTGAATCATCTTCAGGTCAGTTTAAATAGAAACAGTCTCTTACTTTGTGTCTGAGGGTCCAGGTTCATTACTGAAGTTTAGAGGATCATCATCAGACTGCTCACTCTTCATCAACACAGCTGGATGTTAGAGACTCTGCTCCATCCTCATCTTCTGGAGTCTGAGAGGTAAACCAGGAACATCTTACGTCTGTCAGTGCAGCAGCTCTCTCATGTTGTGATCATGTCTAAAAAATAAGTTATTATTCAGTCAGTGTGACGACCTGCTTCAGTTAGAACTCCACCATCATTATTCAGCTCTGATTCTTCTACGTCATCAGTCCCTGTTACAGGGACTGTTACCTACAACAGTTTGACATTTACTGTAAATCCTCTGTCTCTCAATACATTCATCATCACACACATACACAGTATAATAAACCCAGTCCTGCCTCTCAACTTAGTAGCTTCTTATTAGTTGACATGACTTTAACTACAACCATGTGTGTTTTCTAGTCATCACAAAGAGAAACTTTGACTCTGGTTTAAATCCAACAAACAGACTTCAGATAAACATGTGTGTGCTTCTTAACTGTGACTTCTCTCTATTTAGAGCTCAGCAGTGAGTCACGTGACATCGCTGTGAGGACGCACAAACCAGGAAAACAACAACAGGAAACAACGTTTAACACCTCAAACTCTGTCATTTCACATTTAATCAACTAAACAATGAATGTGATCAATAATCATCAGATTGATCAATAATGACAGTAATCATTATCTACAGTCCTGATATTAACACTCACCTGCCTCACACTGTTTTCCTGCTTCTGCTCTGATGACTGTAAAATGAAGTCTGTACAGACGTTCACCTTTACTCCCTACCTGTCTGCTCCTCCCTCCTTCTGCTTTACTGGAAGTCACATGACTGTCATTTATGATCTCTGTGAAGCTTTATGACTGTTGGTCTGCTGTTTGATACAATCAGATACAAAGACTTCCTCATTGTAGTAAAAACACTTAGTATAAGAAGAGGACTGAACCAGCAGAGGATTGGACTTCTGCTCACTGAGACACACAGCACCTGATCAGCAACAAGAAAAGAAATGATTCATAAAAGCAGAATATGTGTGGGACACCAGTAACAATCACTGGTACACACACACACAAACTGTAGAGGAAGCTCATCTCTGTTTGAAAATGTTCAGATCTGACATGATCCTTTATTTAATGTGTGAGAAACTATTTTCAAAATGTTTGCAGATATTTCTTTTAATCTTCATAACAGACAGGAACTACAACTGTCTGTGTGAGCAGGTGAAGAACAGCTTTTATCTCCCAAGCAGACATAAAACTTTATTGTAGTTTGGATTATTTCTTTTCTTTTTCTCTTCTTCTGAAGTTCATTTATTTGGGAAACCGTTTATCAGGTCTTAATTATTTGCATCAGAGTGCATTTGATTACTTTAGTGTGTTTTTTTGTATGATTAATTTTGCTATTCTGTATTTTTATATTGCAAAATGGCTTTAATAGAGAAGAACATAAATGCTGCTAAACTCTGCTAATCAGTCCTGTGTGTGTGTGTGTGCAGGCTGCTGTTTGCTCATAACTTCATGGATGAAAGATTATGGTGAACAGCATCAGAGAATGTGGTCAGACTGGTCTGATGGCAGTTTAAGAGAAGTTCACTGTGAGTCATTTACTGTAAATCCTCCGTCTACAGTGACGTAACAAGCAATGTTCCAGTATTTCAATGAAGCATGAAGTGAATCATTAACATAACCAAAAACCATAATCAGCACAATTAAAGCATGAACTCTGTGAACTCAGAGCCCAAGGTTGGAAACCACTGCCTCAAATACTTTCTGTCTTTCAGTTAAAGAATTACATTTAGAGATGGTTATTAAGGTATTTGGTACAAACCTGTAAATTATGCAATTATACAATTTACTGACTTTTAAACATTTTGTATTATTTTTAAATGTGTCTAGTTTATAACATTTTAAATAGTTTGGCTCCTCCACTGTGTGACTGTGTGAATACTCACTCAGTACGTTCTATCACATCCTCCAGAATATCCTCTATAACAAATTGGACCAAACCATTTCATCTCACCTGACCTACCTGATGACACGAGGAGCTTAAACCCAAATTAAAAAGTCTGTTAAAAGCTTCTCAGCTCTGTAAGCACTGACTCTACACTGTATGTGATGTGATATTGTGTGTATCTTTGTATTGTGTTTGTGTCCTCTTTGTACTCAAGGCTGGATTATAACCCCCACATGGTATATATCTATATATCTATATAAATACATATCTCTCACTATTAAATGCACACACAGAATAATGGTTCTTACCGTTAGAGATTCTTCTTTTTTGTCTCTTCCTTAGCAAAGTCAGCGAGTCTCCTTACTGTGAATATTCAAGGGATTTTTTTTATTGCAGCCGCTTCTTTCTCTTCCTTTTTTTCTTTTTTTTGGTATCTCCACGGCCCATTTTCTGCAAAGTGATCATTTTCCCCAGACACCAGTTAATACAAACTAACCACAGTGCATTGTGACCTGCTGACCAATCATCACTTTCCCAGCTATCAAACTGAGAAATTAAACATATGAACACGACAATAATAATCAACATCTAGAGATTGTGCCTATTTCTGTGAAGCCCAACTAAAACAAAACAACAATATAAAAGGGTACTAGATCAGATTCCCTGTATGATAGATCCAGGCTGCTTTGTACTCTGTCATTGAGCTGTTAGGTGTTTTAATATTGACCGAATGAAAAGACTGCAAATGAAAATGAACTATGAGCTAATGAGGGTTTTCTTGAAAATCCAACATTAAATGGATTAAATTAAATTGACAAACTTTGTCAAGTATTTAAATTTTAAATTAAAATTAATATGTAAATGTAAATTAATGGATAAATAAAGATATAAACAAATAAATATTTAGGGGTGTTTACGATCCATTAATGACATTTGAAGGGTTCTTACTTCATTCTGTAGCCTTGTGGTGACAGTTTGAGGAGATCTAAGAAAATAAACGTAGTAAAGAAGAAAATAAATGGCTTTAATAGAGAAGAACATAAATGCTGCTGATATTGAATTATTTCTGAGCTTGAAACTATCTGAGAGACACCTGTGCTGCCACCTGCTGGCTGAAGCGTGTCATTGCAGCTCTCTGTGTAACTTCACTGCCGGTGTGGTGAGCTTTTCTTCTTCTTCTTTCAAATAACCTTTATTCATCACTCACTTACAGAACATACACAGTAACAGTGCAGTAAACATAGAAATAAAATGATTACATTAATAATAAATGAAAAACAAATAATACAAAATTAAAAATATGCCAGGAGTCACGAGTAAAGAAAAATTAAATTGAATTAAAGATATTGAAGTGGGAGCACAGTCTCATAGTTTTGATAGCTTTCTTGTTTTTAGCAGAGGATATTCCAGTTCTTTCATAAAAACACAGAAAATACGTTTCACTTTCATTTGTGGATGTAAAACTTTGCAAGAATTATAATGAGATTGATTAAATAATATAATTATAATGAGATTGATTAAATAATATAATTAGATTGATTAAATAAGGGTGTGGTGAGCTGAGAGCAGAGCAGCTTCCTGTTTTACACTAACACTAAAAATAACACAAATAAAAACATGATGAAAAACACGATAATAAACTACACACCAGTCTCACTGTTACTGTCAAACTAAAGATTTATTAGTCTTCACTTTTAGTCTTGATATTGGTATAAGATATCTGTTTCCATCTCTTCTACCTCACCTTTCTTCTCTCATCATACACTGTGACTGATTGTTACTGATCACAGCTGATATCCACAGAGAAAGTCCAAACTTCAACATATAATAAATAAATATAAAGATGGATATCAGAGGGGTTTTACATCAACACAGATAAAGAAAGCTGAGTTTACTTCAAATAGATGGGCTTGAATTAACGTCAACTTCAAAGTGTTCCACTAACATGATGGAGTGGTTTCTAATCAAAGCTAACTGTAGAGTCTTCTCAGCGTATTATGAAGACATAAAGACACTTTCCTCTGTCACTGGTTTCTGACTCACCACTCCTTGTTTCCACCAATCACAGACATCTCTGTTACGTTGCATCACATCGATGTATTTCCGTAATGGGTTCAGTATCACAAAACATCAACTTCAACTTTCTCCTTATTAAAATAACTAAAGAGCTCGCGTGGGTTGAAAAGACTTCACTGATCTCCCCTTCTCATCATGAGTTCATCTCACCTGTCTCTAATTACTCTTTCATTCATAGGATCTGTCCCTCCCACCTCCCTACCACACATGCAATACTTATTAAGACCAGCAGGGGGAGACTAGGGGAGATTATTTAAACAGCATTTGTATAAGAATGATTCTGTCTGGAGCTTTTTGATCCATGTAAGCAGCTGATTACTGTAACTGGGATCACTGTAAGCACTTCCCATTGTATACATTTAAACACAGCACAGAGTCATGGTTTGGACTTTATTCAATTATCTTTTTATCTTCACAGCTTGAACAAAATGAATTAATAAATAATCTCAATAACAACGTTGGCACACTTTTATTTAAGAAATTATCAATTATGAATAAAAGTTTTCACTCTAAAACAAAAGTGACCATGAACATGAGGATTAACTGAAGAAGGTATTTTTGTACAAGTCATTCTGTTATGGAGCAGGCTAGTTCTGTAGTATTAGTTACCATGGTTACTGAGGAGGGAATCATATCAGGCCAGTTCTGTAGTATTAGTTACCATGGTTACTGAGGAGGGAATCATATCAGGCTCGTTCTGTAGTATTAGTTACCATGGTTACTGAGGAGGGAATCATATCAGCCACAGTAACAGAACAAAGCTCTCACCCAAATAATCCAGACTTTATTTATCTTGATGGAATAACTCTACATTTATTATAAATCTTTACATTATTGTGTTTCAGCCAAAAAAAACAATCTTATACATTCTCCTTACAGTTGCTGACACTTTTTCAAAATCTTTGTTTGAAAAAAAAGTAATAAAAAAGTCCAAACTTGGCGCACTTAGTATTAAAAGAGTCTGATGATCTTTACACACATATAGAAGATGAGTCGGCGCTCTGCTGCCATCTGGTGGCGACAGAAAGTGAGACAGTGGATATAAACATAATCCTGTTACTGTTAGATTCTGTTAATAAAACACAATGTGGAGAAACTATAAATATATATACTAATAGACATAAACACATACTGTACACTGTGATGTGTCCATATAACATGTATGAATATTGTAAAGTAGGAGGTTCAGAAAAGATTATTATCATCAGCTCAGAATGGCCCTTTATTTATTATGAGCTGAATCAGTTATTTTACCTTCAACAGTTAAAATAAATCTAAGATGAAAATTAAACAAGAATACAAATAATATAACAAAAATTTAAATGAATTCAGTTTTTATCTGACAGATTGATAGATGTGTGTCAGACTCATCAAAACAAGTCAATTAAAGTTTAATTAACCTGAAACATTTTTAGGATTTTATATTTCAATTAAAACATTAAAACATTTCTATTTACAGTGAAGTAAAAGTGCTTCTCCTTCTTTTTTTTGACTTTTTTATTATTAGTAGTTTTAGTAGTATTATTAGTAGTAACTACAATAAAAATTGATGTTAAACATGAAGCTGAAGCTCCACACAGGATTAAAACGCTGACACTTCTTTTATTTCCACGTTTATTAGAATTTGGTCTTTGTTTATTATCAGCTTCATCATCACCATCTTCAGGTGTGTAGAAAACTTCTCAAAGCAAAATTACACAACGCTTTACACAAAACTAACAAATCAATCTAATCTATTATAGTTTCTGAATAACAAGGACATGATCTGTGATTGGTTAAACATATCAGCTTATATGATTACAGCCAAATAACCACAACAAGGAAAAAACAATAACCTTCCACAAACTTGAAAAAAATAATCAATCCATTTGATCGTTCATTACTTTCTTTGCAGCTCCTTTTTAAACCATTTCAATAAGATGAGAAACAATAAAATAACATAATAATCTTTATTTATTTGCAGAGCACTTTTAAAAACAGTCTTTCAAAGTCCTTTACCATGCAGAACACAGTTCTACAATACAAGATAAAACTAGATCGGTAGAAAAAATTGATAAAAAGATAAAAATAAAATCAGGAAAGACTCTCCTGGGATCGCCCTCAGGCTGATCATTCCTGACTGCAAGATAAGATAAGATTTCCTTTACTAGTCACACAGTGGGGACATTTACATTACAGCAGCAGCAAAGTGGACAGTAAAACATGGAAAGAGCATCGATCTCCAGCTTCAGGCTCAATAACTACTAACTTTCACACTTTTCACTAAACGTCAACTTTCATAAAAGGCATAAACTTCAGAAACAATAAAAAAAGACAATATTAATAACTAAACACATCAAATCATCTTAAAACCATCAAAGAGTAAATATGCTTACCATACTTAAGTCCATTAGATATTAAAAACAATCCATCAGTGGTCTTTAACTAAAGGTAAATACATTGTGCTTAGTCCATTAAAGATAAACATATAGACGCTTATAACTCTGGGAGCAACAATGGTCTTATAAGTTAGTTATATCATGGCATCACTTCATTCAGTACAGACACCACAGACTACGGGAAAAGTCCACCGCCAAGTCTGCACCTGAGTTACAAAGTGTGCTCATATTTACTGATAACAGGAGGCAAGATGAAGAGCAGCTATCCCTCAGGCCACGAAAAAAGGAAAAGAAAACAGCACGAGAGTGAAGTGCAGGAACAACCAGCAGGTATTTGTGTTTTCAATCTCTGTCCAAGTAGACTGAGTTACCACTTATTCATCCACAGATACACATATGCCCACTTTTTATGTCCCATTCATGTTGGAAACTGAACAATTTCACCACATTTGCTGTAATAGTATAAAAAATAAACAGAGAATTGAAAAATGATTGGTGAAGAGGGAAAATGTAAATAGTTAGTATTGCATTGTAACAAAGTAAAGATTCCTGTTGGTTTAAATAAAAATGTATACAAGAAATTCAACATCTGTTTTTTATGATTTATTACATTATAACAGTGTTATACTGCACAATAAGACATCTTCCTACTGTCTACTGCTGCTAGAGGTGCAGGTTGTGAGGAGAGTAAAAAATGTCCCTAACTGCTTTAGGATATACTGTATTTATTTAATGAACATGAACAAACAACTGTGGTTGTTCCTGAAGTTCAGCTTGGAAAGAAAGGTGCATTTGTGTGAATCCACCAACAAGTTTTTACCTTCAATAGAAGTTAAACTGAGACTGCATCAAGCAACATCTGTGCTCTGGAGAAAAGGCTTGTTTGATGTGAAGTGCAGAAAAATAAGTTGCACATCATTTTAAAACAAGACAATCTATTACCAGTCGAGGTTAACTTAAGTTAGTTACAACTTTGGACTAAAGGAGGATGTTGCAAGCAATGACTATTGGTTAAATATTGATTTTAAAGTGTTAATTAGTTAATAGTTATGCAATATGAATGCACATCTCTGACAGTAAATAAGAACAGAATATGTTATATGTTCAGATTTCTTATTTGAATATTTGTTTGTTCTTATATTCAATAAATATAGTTTATACTTCATTCTGCTGTGAATATGTCTACTTATAGTTAAAATGACAGATGGTGCAAACTGTTTTAAAAGAGGGAGGATTGTAGCAGGAACACTGGTGTATCAGGTGTGATTGTGTGGCAAATGAAATAAATGGTTAACATGGCAGCTGCTTCATGGGTCAGGGCCCCTTAGCTGAACTTTGCTTTTAACATCTCATAGAACATTACATAATCATTAAAAATAAGAAAACACATGCTCAGAAATATATAAAAGCTTCAACTTAATATCAACTCTGAAAAATAAGCCTGAAATACTACAGACTAATTAAGACACTAATGTTTTAAAATCTACAATCAATATTTAACTGCTAGCAGGATTTGAACTTTGAGTAAATAGTAATAATCTTCATGATAGTTGAGTCCTTTATGCAAATATACATTGTGGGTGTGATGTCACTCATTTGGTCCAATGAGCCGTTTGATGACTCCAGCAGACATCACTTTATCTCTGTTGTCAGAAGTGAAGCTCCTGTCTCTGTCAGCTGAACCATCTGAAGCTTCTTGACTGCTCATTTACATTTCTTCATTTGTTGGTTTCTTTCATCCTGAACAACAGTCTCAGTATTTAAACAATATTTCTTAACATGACAAACATCTATATACAAGTATGTTACACAAGAGTTAGACGCCTCCAAGACAGGAAAGGAAGAGTTTCAAGCTGAATAAAAAAGCACAGGCTTGATGTTGTTATCAACAGAACCAGGATGTGATTTGACCTGCATGCAGGTTTTCTGACCAATGAGAAATTATTTCAGAGTTTAACTGAATGAAATGAGTCTGTCACATCTGGGCTCGTATTTATCAAGCGTCTCAGAGCAGGAAATCACTCCTAACTGTCCAAAAATGATCAGAGTGACACATCTCTGCTCCTACTTTTAGGAGGAAAGGAGTTTTATAACTTTCCAAACTTGGTAAATGATTCCTGTGTGTACCGATATTTAGGAGCTGCAGATGGAGTTCAGGCAGAGATGTTCCCTGAGAGGACAGATGTTTAGGGAACGCTTGATGACTGTGAGCTTATTAAAAGATTGTTTGGACAGAAATCATTTGTGAGACTGACTTTGTGTGTGATGCAGAGGAGAACACATGATGTTTCTACAGAACATCATTTAAATAAATACACAACGTCCTCACAATGTTCCACTTTATGCTAACGGGGAAAATGCAGCCGTGCAACAGTGATGATTCTGTTAGAAGAGACAATGATGGAAGTCATATATCAAACGTTGATCTGGAATAATGAACGTTGTAATAATAATGAGCATGACGAGGGTCTTCAGTTACAGACCACTAAAACTGTTATTAAACACAAT
Source organism: Scomber japonicus (assembly GCF_027409825.1). Taxonomy (NCBI): domain Eukaryota; kingdom Metazoa; phylum Chordata; class Actinopteri; order Scombriformes; family Scombridae; genus Scomber; species Scomber japonicus. Next base: position 25,252,461 of record NC_070600.1, on the reverse strand, counting down.
CATGTCATCTGCATAATGAAGGATATCTCAACTTCATTACAACAGTTAATATTTTATAGGCTTCTGTTTTATTGATGCTGCTTCAAATAACAGCAGAGCTACAGTCTGATATTAGAGAGAGGAGGATGCAGCTGAACTATATCTGTTTCTATGGTTACGCTGTTTTAACCTTCACGTAGAGAACAGAAGTTAACTTGGGGTTTAGCTGAAAGAGGAAGTGGACAGTGGAAGAGAAGATGTTCTTCATGGAGAGGCTTTACAACATGTGTCTGTGTAATATGTGCAAGATGCAGCACTATTACAGGCTGTGAAACCATGAGGCTGAACCAAGAGGATTTCACCAGCTCAGTCACATGACCTGTTATCTTAATGAACATATAGGCTGCATTTATTTCTCAGGCTTTCTTTACACTTTGTAAATATCATCTTATAATGAATGTTGGCTTCATAGTTTAGTTCCATAACCTTGGTAAGTTACCTGCCTGGTTACCTGTCTATACACATAATATACCAAATGACCACTGTTTAATATTTCCAGCTGAGACTGTGAGAAAACTACAACACGTCATCATTATTTCTACTCTGCTGCTCTGACTGTGGTAAAACAGCCACGTCTCACTCTCTCCCAGCAGTAATCCTTCTCCTGCTGAAAGTCACAGTCAATTCTCTTCTGCTTCATTCATTAGTTTTAGTCCTCGTTAACTCTCAGTGTGATTCTGAGACGCTTGATAAATATGAGCCCAGGCTCACAGTCTGACTTATAACACCTGTTTTTATCTTTTCTGCATCAAACTGCTCATGTAGAACTCATCTGTAAAGTGCTGACTTCAGCTAAATCCAGAGATAACTGTTCAGTTTGGAGTCAGTTAAGAGACTTAAGTGAAGACGACAAAATCCAGATCGAGACTCCAGATGGATCATCAGGATCCAGCTGATCCTCTCTCAGCACTCCTGGATGTTCACTCTCACTCTGACAGAGATCAATACCTCCATCTGATGAGAGAAGAAGAAAGAACAGAGGAGATAAATGAGTGTTTAGTGAGACTCACTTGATCAGCTGTCAGTCAGTGATGCAGCACATCCAGTATAAAGAGCAGCAGGGACTTCAGTCCTGTTCAGACCAGAAGTGGAACAGCTGTGGAGTGTAGCTTGCTTCCTTTCAGCTCTCATGTTAACGTGTTGGAGTGAAGTTTTAATGTACAGTGAACCCTCGCTATAACACGGTTCACTTTTCACGGTCTCGCTACTTCACGGATTTGTATCGTGCATTTGTGTTCTGCATTCTGATTGGCTAAACAGTCTCTTCGCTTCTTCTCTACCTGTGCGTCAATAACGTTGCGGTTTAATATGTACGTGTACGTAAAACAGCTTGCCAAATTTACGTTACGTACGTGCAAATTCTCTTGCAATTTCAAGTTTCTCTAAAACCCATAATGTCGGATGTACTAACAGTTGGTCGCTTAGCAACCATGCTGAGAATGGCCACTGAACTTCAGCGAGCAGCTCAAGAATGGGACCCTTTGATGAGCCGTTCATTACAGTTCTCCAACGTAATCGATGGTGGCATGTTGGTGTATAAGGATCTTTTTGCCCAGAAGAAAAAAGAGCGACAACAATTGCCTATCACTATGTTCTTCTCTCGAAAAAACACACCTGCACCGCGGGCTTCAGAAGAAGAAAACGCTGCAGAGCGGAGTCAGGATGCAGTGGCTCAGTCGGAAAGAGCAGTGAAATACACGTGAGTCACTATTTATCCGACTGTACTTTGTATTTTTTTTCGTAATCATTTTTCATTTTCTCCCCTTCGAATCCAATTACTCGGGTCGCCTGTGGGGTGGTGCTGATCTCCGCAATTTGAAGCGTTCAGTTCACATTGATGATTAAAATTAGTATTTGACAGTACAGTAGTTATTTGTAAAAAAAAATATATGTCACACTTCTATGAGACTATAAGTAGCCCGGGTAACATCCGTTGGTCCTTCCATGCGTAACCATTGTTGATACAAGCGATCTTTGCGCATTACGCACGAGAACTATCAACCGTTGTATTTTGAAGACATTTAGCAAGTTTTACAATGGCTGAGAAGCAAAAACAAAACAGATTACAATACTGGAGGCCTTGGACGAAATCCAGAACAGGAGTGATGTCGAGGTTACAGACTCATCTGATAGCATCAATGCTGAATATGATGAAGAGGAGGACACCTATGTTCTGCTGAGCAGGGATCCAGTTTATGAGTAAGTTATTGTGTTTCTTATACATTTTGAACAACTTTGCAGTACATGTTGGCAATTTTGCAGACAATAGCGACTGTTTTGGTTTTTATTTCACCTTTCAAACAATAGCGCCAGCTGATCTGTGTAAAGGGACGAGCCACAAAATGGCGGCGCCTACTTTGAAGTTTTGTTTTCTGTTGTACTCGCGTTTTGTTGGCATGTTTTTCACAAAATCTGATATTTTACTTATTTATTTAATGTAAGTGATTCTGTTACTATTATCTGAAAACATTCATGTTTTATTTCACCTACACTCTCACTCTAACAGCTGATCCGTGTAAAGGGACCAGCAACAAGATGGCGGAGGGGGGGGTTTCAAGCCTGACCTTTCACCAAATCTGATATTTTCTGATATTTTACTGTTTGATTTCATGTTAGATTTTTTTTTTTTTTTACTATTATCACATAGCCTGAAAACCTTTACAACCTGGCATTAGTCCCACATGTGCAGACATTTGATAATAGCTAAAAGTGGGAATTTTATGTTTTTGACAGCTCCTCTTTCTAGCGAGGATGAGGAGTTTGTGCCACCGGCAAGGAAGACAAGGCGCAGTTCTGCTTCCTCAAGATACATGACACGCAGATCACAGAGAGCCTCTGCATCTACAACAAGAGTGTCACCCTCTCTTGTCCCTGCCCCAACCCCCTCCCAGGGTCTTTCACCTCAGTGATGTTATTATGCATTGCACAGTTCATTGTTTTATTATTAGGGACCTAGCCGAAAGGCAAGAGGGCAAGGACTCCAGAGGAGTCCTGCTCTTACCTGGAGGCAAGGACCCTATTATTTTTGTGTCGTTTATTATTATTCTACCACCTCTTTGAGCCTTAATTTGACCCCCTAAACCTGCTCTAAAACTCACCAAATTTAGAACGCACATCAGGTCTGGCGAAAAATTCGATAAAATGGGAAAAAAAACATTGGCCTTGGCCCAATGTCTTGGCCTCCTACAAACGTTATCTTGTCCGAGGGCGTTCATCGTGGCGGCTTCAAACTTAAATAGCTGACTTAGCACACCCTGCTGCACAAAAGTTCTGGACAACTTTGTCATTACTCATCCGGTTTGGATTTTAGAAGCCCTCAAAGGTCAAGTGCCCAAAGACCCTCGCCAGAACGCTCCCATAGACAATGAATGGGAGGAGAGTCTAATGCGTCTTTGACCCTAAATTTGACCAACTAAACATGCTCCAGGACAGACCAAATTCACTACGCACATGAGGCCTGGCGATTGATTTGATAAAATGGAAAGAATAATCACGAAAGTGCCAAAATGTGCTCTCTAGCGCCACCTAGAAACACTAAAACAGTCACTGTGCCTGATAGGAATGCCGTAGAAAGATCAAACCAAAACTCAATTATTTGTCTTATCAAGACCTACAAATCACGCTCTGACACCCCTGACCTGAATCCAACAGGAAGTGCACATTTTGCCTTTTAAATGTATGATTTTTGATGATTTTTCAGGCATTTCAAAACACATACATTATTCCTGCATACTTTCAGCTACAGACTCCATTCAAACGTCAAAATGTAGCCACAAGTCTCATCTATAGATGTGTGTAATTTGGTCTGGATATGTTTTATACTTCTTGATCTGCAGACCCACATGTGCACCTTGTTCCTCTCCCATTCAAATCTCCATACTGTCTGTGCATGCTCTGTCCTCATGCTGCACAGTCGTTAACTACCATGGCAACGACTGTGTGTGTATGTGTGTGTGTGCAACTGGCTCATTTGTGCTGTGCAGTTATTCTGATTCATCTGGTCTTAGTGTGCCACCCAGTGGAGAAAACTTGTAATGGCTCATGATACCTGATGAGGAAAAGGTGCCTCAGTTTTCTGTTTCTAGTTCAAGTTTATTGACTGTATTATTATGTTTTTAGATATCTGTGCAGTCTGTCAGCTATTTCACTGACAATGTCTAGATCAGGGGTTCTCAACCTTTTGCAAGCTGGGCCCCCCCAAAGCTGGTTCATTGCAGTTGGGGCCCCCCCTCCTCCCGGGGTCACCCTCCCTCGCGGCCCCAACCCCACTACACCACCTTGCATAGATAGATAGATAAAATAATAGATTTGTTATTTTTAGGCCCACACTATTATTATTATTATTAGCCTATTATTATTATTATTATTATAATCATCAGGTAGGCCTATCATCATTACTAGGCTATTGTTATAACTGGCAGTAGCACCAGACTTCTAATGTGAGCTTGCAGGCATTATTATTATTATTATTATTATTATGAGTAGTGATATCCCTATTATCATTACTAGGCTAGCTATATAATTATAGTTACATGCTTTGCTGTTATTATTATCATTATTATTATTATTATTATTAGTAGTAGTATTACTATTATTATTATTATTATTATCATTATTATTATTATTATTAGTAGTAGTAGTATTACTATTGTTACTACTGTTAATGTGAGACCTGAGCCTGCTTTGCCTTGCAAAGATCCTCAATTCTTGGTGCAATGTCTGATAAACATAGCCTCAAATCATCCTCAATTTGTGCATGATTCCGGTATTTCGTTTTGAGTGCAGTCATTTTCGAGAAGCCTGCCTCACACAAATATGTCGACGCGAAAGGGAGGAGAATCTTCAATGCGACGTCACAGAGTTGAGGGTATTCCTGCATCAATGCTGCCCAGAATGACGAAAGAGGGCAGGAGGTGAAACGTTCCTTCAGCCTACTGTCACTCTTCAGCTCAATAAGCTGTTCCTGCATGTCAATTGACAGCTCGTTTGCTGTGCACACAAATGGATCTCGAACCCACGCGAAAGAGCGATAATCCTCTTTGAAATACGTCGCAAATTGTTGTCTCATTGCAGACAGGTGCTCAGACGCTGACTGAAATAAAGAGGTGAAATCGTGTGACGTGCCTGCATCAGTGATAAAGTCTGCAAGGCTGGGGAACATGTCGCAGTTCCCTCGACTGATGCGGCCATGCCAGAGGTCAATTTTTTGTGTGAAGGCGTTCACTCTGTCCGCGAGGAGCAAAATATGAGTTTCGCGGCCTTGCAAAGACAAGTTGAGGCCGTTCAAGCGGTCAAATATATCGACCAGATAGGCCAGGGACGCAAGCCACATGGTGTCATCCAGATGCTTAGCCAGATCTGATTTGATTTCTGTCAAAAAACACTTCACCTCCGCTCGCAGCTCATATAACCGCTGTAACACCCGGCCCCTGGAGAGCCAGCGAACTTCAGTGTGCAGGAGCAGCTGTTCGTGCCCTGACCCCATCTCCTGGCAGAGGACCCCAAACAAGCGAGAGTTTAGTGGCCGTGATTTGATCAAATTTATCATTTTCACGGATTGGTTCAGCACGGAGTCAAACAGAACCGACATTTTTTTTGGCAGCTAATGCCCGCTTGCGCCCCCCACGGAGAGTGTTCGCGCCCCCCCCAGGGGGGCGCGCCCCACCGGTTGAGAAACACTGGTCTAGATCAAACACGAATTACAAGAGCATGACCTACAAACATATCTACAGGTTTCACTGGAAATAAGTTCCTCTCCTGTTTGACTCATCAAAGTGTTGGCAGTTAATTTCAGGTTGCTCAGTCTAAATCTCTACACAGACAGAGAGAGAGAGAGAGAGAGAGAGAGAGAGAGAGAGAGAGAGAGAGAGAGAGTGAGTGTGTTTATGTGTGAGTGTGTGTATATTTGTGAGTGTGTGTGTGTTACTATATGTGTGAGTTTGTGTTTGTGTGTGAATGTGTGTGTGTATATGTGTGAGTGTGTGTGTGAGTGATCTACTTATTGCAGTGTCCGATAAAAGCTCAGGTCTGAAGACATCTAAATGCCCCTAACGGAAACCTTTCCACTTCGCCACGGCCCGATGTGCGCAAGGGGGCGAGGTCCCGCCCAATGCTGCTTGCAGCTTTAATTATTTTTTGTATATAGTTTACAGGATTTTCATTGGTGTTTTACAAGTTTTACATGTTCATAATAAAATTACTCCATTTGGAGACAAAATTATACAATTTAGTAGTTTTGTTTTTTTTAAAATAGATTTTATACTGTGCACAATGGTAGTAGTTGATGGGCCACAAGGTAAAATTCATATCCAAAAGCTCCAGTAAGTGGTAATAGACTCCTGTAATGGACATAAGTTGTTTTTTTCAGCCAGTTTCCTTTGGAAGCGGAAAATAACCTATTTGGCACACTTTGGTGCCAAACTGTGCCAAATAGTGCTAAATAAATGTCCGCCTAGTCCTATCCTTACTAAAACCTTTATGGAGGCTTTGCCCTTTGCTCAAATTCTATCAAATTTGGTACATTTGTAGTCAAGGAGTTGCTGAAGGTGATCAGTGGCATCTGTGTGCATGGAATTATTGTTAGCATGGTGTTATCCTCTATCAAATAAAATAGGCGAGGATAGAAATTTCACATTTCTCCTTTGCTTTATTCCAATTTACTCAGGTATAATAACAGACACACTATTTCTGACACTGGGAATACATTCCCTGAGGTCCCTAGATGTCCCCAGACACCAAGGGAATGCATATGAACCTTATAATTGTGAAGCAATTCTTCATTTACTTTGGGTATATGTTTTTAAGCGTTTTTTCAGAAAATATGGCTAGGGCTTAAGAGGTTAAAAGAGAAGCCTCTGTTTGCCTTTGCACAGACTTTTGAGTGAGATTTAGAAGACCTCAAACATGAGGTTCACCAAACCAGGCGGCTTCTCCAGAGAAAAGAGAAAATGGAGAAGACATACCACCTACTCTACTTGATTTTGTGGTGTTTCTTGAACACCTTATGAAGAGGCCTTCCATGAACTATTTAGACTTAGTAAGATTGCTGTTGTTATTCCAGTCAGTACTGCATCCTGTGAGAGGAGTTTCTTTGCTCTTAAACTGATCAAAAACCACCTCAGGACAACAATGGGTGATGACAGGTTAAGTCACCTTGGAATTCTCAGTGTTGAATCAAGGAGGGCACGTACCCTCAACATGGATGACTTTGTCAAACAATTTGCCACCAGAATCGAAGAATTATGCTGTTCTAAATCAATCCAAAAATACTTTGGCCCTTGGCCTTTTTATATCATTTTGGCACTTTGTTGTACATATCCTGACTATACTCTGCAATGTAAGATAGTTTGCCACTGGGTGCTACGGTTAGTCAAAACTTTGCTGTTCTAAATACCTCAGATAACTTGCCACTCAGTTTAATATGGTCAAGGTTTATAGTTTATACTCTGAACTTGGTGCTGGCTACTCGGTGGTGAGTGTTGTCATGATGAAACTGCATTGTTCTATGTAGACATAAGATAAAGGCATAAGATAATTTACCATTTACTGTATGTGGACTCCTGGTCATGTTTGAAACCTACTGTACCTACTGAAACCTACATATTGTACAGTTATCAGGCATTGACCCTGACATATGTCTTATATTTTGGTAAATAAACTCTGCAAAGCATTTCACTCACTGACCTCCTGTATACTTTTAGCTTGACGTGGTAAATATATTTCCACTTGTAGACACAACTTTTGAATATTAAGGGGGGAACACACTCATCACGTATATGTGTGTGTGTGTGTGTGTGTGCGTGTGTGTGTATGTGAGAGAGAGAGAGAGAGAGAGAGAGAGAGAGAGAGAGAGAGAGAGAGAGAGAGAGAGAGAGAGAGAGAGAGAGAGAGAGAGAGAGAGAGAGATGGGAGTAACACACAATCATAATTTGTATTAGTAGGGACACCCTCATAAATTCTTGGCCACCCCTAGAAAAAATGTCTAGTTCTGCCCCTGTGCTTGTGTGAAATCAGAGCCAGTGATTTGCAGGCTGCAGTCAGACTGATCTTAGAGCTCTGACAAAGATGAACTGATCAATAGTTTAGTGTTGAAATGAGAGAACAAACACTTTGAGATCAGATTTGATGATGAGGATCACTGTCTCTATACATCTTGTAAGGCTGTCAGCTGTAATCCAGCTTTATTTCCTGCAGACATCAACACAACAACAGTTGTCTTCACATCAACTCAAACCAGGGCCGGCCCGTGGCATAGGCAGTAGAGGCAAATGTTAAGGGCGCCGTCCATCCAGGGGGCGCCACAAATGGGGGAAAAAAAAAAGTAAAAAAAAGTAACTTCCTCTATTCTTAAAACTACTTGGTATCATGTCTTAATATGAAGATAATGAGCCCACATTAATTTAGCTGCATAGCAAAGCCTGTTAAATAGGAATACTAATAATAATAATGATGACACATTACTTTCCTAAGACGCCCCCCCCTCCCCACTAATTAGACTGTACCTGCTACCTGGGGGAGGATGGTCATTTTTTAACGTGACCCCAAGGCAAGCTCGACAACAATATGTCATAACGTCCCAAACTGTCTGGTGCCCAGGGGAGGATGAAAAGAAAAGAAGAGGAGGAAAAACGAGACAAAGACAGAGGTAACATTACAATAAAGATGATGTCATGACATTATTTGTCTGTTGCAGAACGACGATAACGTCGTTAACCATTAGCATAACATGGTTTGTTGTTAAACTGTTAGTTTTAACGCCAGTTAATGTTATAGAAGGGCCTAAGTTGTTATGGAAAGTAGTAACCTTACTTCCCAGCAAGTACATTTTGGTTGAAAAGACGTCTAAAAGACGTGTATCTATGGTAATCGGTGAAAAGACGTTGAAAATTGGTTGAAAAGTGAAAGTTTTTTTACCGGCTATATAGAGACGTTTATTCAACTTTCACATAGAAAACATATTTTACCGGGAATTGCTGTATAGAAAAGTCCAAGCTTATTTAGTGTGCAGACATAGCCTAAATAGTTTCATATTTATGATATTTTATTCAACATTAAATGCTTTGAAATTACGTTTTGTTTAGACGTCATTTCACCTCCTCTCATTTATAGAAAAAACGTCAAAATAATCAATACAATCTCTGTAGAAAGCTACAACTGAGCTAATTATCAACCGAAATCAAACTAATATGTGTTTTGTTACACGTTGATGTTGTAACCGTTTTCAGACAGTTGAAAAGACGTTCAGACCTCATATCAACCTGTTTTCAACCGGAAATCAACATTGAAATTAGGGTTTGTGCTCGCTGGGTTTCCTCAGGGAAATGTGTAAATATTAGATCTAATCAGCATTTTTATTAACATCTGGTTAGCTAACGTTTTCTTAGCTTGTAATAGTCAATCAAAATGCTATTCCTTTTCCACCCTTTTATTATAGTTGTAAGCCTAGCTGTATGTTGTGTTACAGTTCATATTGTCTAAAGTGTGTTTATAGTGTTAAACTTTACATCAGTGTTAAAGTGCACATCATTCATGTTAAGCATAATTTAGCATTTCCACATTCTATATTATACTGCAGTTTACTACTTCTTTGCATTCTGCTAATCAGCATTTTGTTGTAATGACAATAAAATTGTATATTATACATGCACGGTATAGTGAACATCATGCATGTATCTCTTAGATTTTTCATTTATATTATTTCATTTCATTTTATTCTTGAAATCATATTATGTATCATATCATATGTATTATTAGACTGGTGTCACATACTCCCCTTCTCTCTTCAGATGCGCTGTTGAGGTTTCTCAGTCCCACTCCTGCAAATCTTGGACCACCTACAGCATCAAGCGCTCCTCCTGTTGCCTCCACCTCAGCAGCACAACCCAGCAGTGATGCAGCAGCATGTCACTTGTTTACACTTTTTATTTTGTGGGTATTTAAATCTTATACTTTATGTAAGCTATTTATATTATATTTCATATATTAATTTAATATTTTTTTGTATTTCTTTCTAATTTGTTCTAAGTATTTTGGGCAATTGCTTTCTCTAAATAAAAGAATGTCCAAGATAAAGCTATTCAGTTTCTTGTGAGTATGTACACCAGCAGTGGAATTTACTTCGATGCAAGGGGGCGCTACCTAAAATCTTGTCTAGGACGCCACATTGGTTAGGGCCGGGCCTGACTCAAACACATGATCACAACAAGCTTCTGGCTCATCTGATTGGCTGACTCTCTCTGTCTTTCTGTCCAATCCTGAAGCCTGTCACCATTCTCCTCTCACAGCTTCACTGAGGAAAGCAGCACTGAGAAGGTTGGAGCTTCACCAGGAAATACTGGATCTTTGCTTTGATACTGACTGTGTTTAATACTAAACTGCTGAAACCAGCACAGACTGACTCCAACTCTCTACTGACCTCAGAGTCTCCAGTCTGCAGTCTGGACTCTGCTGAAGATCCATCAGCTGCTTAACGTCTGAATCCTTCAGGTTGTTCCAGCTGGGAGGGGTTGGACTTCAAAGCTGGGACCCGAGAAGCACAGCTGATCTCTGACACATACACCGTACATCAATCTGAAGAAAATGATGAATTAACTGATTAAACTACATATGCCATATCAGCATAATTGCTCAGCTGCAGGTGTGCAGTTCTGTGTCAAAATTTCATATAATAATCTCAGCACAGATGTAAATAATGGTGTCTGACCTCAGATCCTCCAGTCTGCAGTCTGGATTTTGCTGAAGATCAGTGAGCTGCTTCACGTCTGATTCCTTCGGCTTGTTTCCACTCAGATCCAGCACTCTCAGATGGGAGGGGTTGCGCTTCAGAGCTGAGGCCAGATAACCACAGCTGATCTCTGACAAACTGCAGCAACTCAATCTGAATAAAGAATAAATGATGTAGATTAAAATGCATTTATAATCCAATCACATGTGTTCAGGTTTTAAATGTGTAGTTCAACATTACCATGTCCTCATCAATGAGCTTTTCTCTAAAATGAGCAGTGCCTTTGTCATTGTGTTATTGTGGATCATCATAATGTCAGCCTTCTACAGACATCATCCAAATGTCACCACAACATTCAGACACATATTCATGTCAACACTGAGTCATTAAATACTTTAAACACCCGAATTGATCTCTCTCTGTGTGTGTGTGTGTGTGTGTGTGTGTGTGTGTGTGTGTGTGTGTGTGTATGTATGTGTGTATGTATGTGTGTATGTGTGTTTTATTTTATTTATTTATTTAAAGGTTTAGAAATCGGGGACAATGCACATAAATTAAAAAATTTAAAAAATGTAAATAGAAACACTCGCTTCTTCAACGCAACCACACACTGCTACCCTGGAGCCACAGTGCCGGTTATACTGGATAAGCTCCCCGACCTGCTGTGCTCTCTTCCATCATCCATCAATAGGGTCCTAGTTCATGTAGGAACCAATGACACGTCTCGACAGCAGTCGGAGCTGACTAAAAAGGACTTTAATGCCCTTTTTAGCTTCTTAAACAGCTGTGGAAAGGATGTCTGGCTCAGCGGACCTCTACCAACTGATGGCCGCGGAGCTGGGCGCTTCTCCAGAATCCTCAGTCTTAACACATGGCTCCAGTCCGCCTGCAGAACCCACAATATTGGTTTCATCGACAACTTCAACCTATTCTGGAACCGTCCTTCCCTAATCCGGGCCGACGGACTCCACCCCAACAGTCTGGGTAGCAGAGTATTAGCAGATAACATCCAGCATGCTGTATTGACCGCTGTCCCCCCGGGATTGACTAGTCACTAGCCACGCCCCCCTCCCGGAGCCTTTCTCTCCTTCGCCTACTGTGGTAGTAGACAGAACGCCGTCACTCACAAGCTCCCCCTGGTGTTCAACCCAGGTACCTACACTTTCCCTGGTTCATTGCCCTTACCATGGTCCACTATCTCCTACTAACTGCCATAAAGCCACTTCCAATGCTGTGATTAACAGGTTGCCAATTCCTGTTGTTATTTCACATCGCAAACCAAGGCACAGGCACAGGTGCAGACGAACTGTTGATCACACTGTCCTAATTAATCCAGCCAGGTCAGTTAACCCTAAACCTCACATCAGCAATTTAACCTTTGGGTTATTTAACATCCGTTCGCTGACTAACAAGGGACCTCTGCTATATGATCTCCTGAATGATCGTAAGTTTGATTTCTTTTGTTTGACTGAGACATGGCAGCAGCCTAATGACTTCTCACACCTTAATCAAACTGTTCCTCCTGGGTTTGTCTACACATCACAACCCCGTTCCTCTGGTAGAGGGGGCGGCCTGGCAATTCTCTACAATGAAAAGTGGAAAGTGTCCTCTATTACTGTACCTGTGTACCCTTCATTTGAGTCCATTGCTCTCCAAATCAAGGGCCCAACTCTTACCATCCTCGCCACTGTTTATCGTCCACCCAAGCCGAACAATGCCTTCCTGCAGGAATTCTCTGCCTTCTTAACAACCTTATGTTCTGTGTCCCCAAATCTACTATTGCTGGGTGATTTTAATATCCACCTGGATAACATCAACAATGCTTTTACAAGGGACTTTACTTCATGCCTTGACAGCTTTGGAATACAGCAATATATTGACTTTCCAACACACTCCAAGGGACACATTCTAGACCTAATTTGCTGCTCTGGTGCAATCCCTCATAACTGCTGTGCCTCAGATCTGCCTATCTCAGACCACAAGTTAATATCCTGCAACATCAACCTAAGACTATCCAAGACTATTATGCATCGCTCTATCACATTCCGAAACATTAAACATATTGACTTGTTGGCTCTCTCCAATGGTATTGATGACCTACCCAGCAGAGTAAATTTATCCACCACAGATGAACTGGTATCCCACTACAATGATGGACTTCATGGTCTGCTCAATACTCTGGCACCTCTGAAAAATAGGTCTGTTTCTTTTACCCACTCTGCTCCTTGGTTTACACCAGCCCTACGCCAGCTCAAAACTAAAGGCCGTCGTTTGGAGCGCCTTTATACTAAAACCGGCCTTGCAGTTCACAAAGAAATGTACTATAACCACATACTCCAATACAAGGATGTTCTTTCCTCAGCCAAGACCACATACTACAGAACCTTAATCAGGACAGCTGATGGGAACACTAGAGCCCTATTCTCAACTCTCAACAACATTCTGAAACCACCTGATGCTCTACCACCTCATCTACTCACAGTTACACAGTGTGATACCTTCATGACCTTCTTCAATGCCAAAATTGAAAATATCCACCAGACACTGACTGCTAGGGTTGCAAAGGGGTGGAAAGTTTCCGGTAAATTTCCGGAAAGTTTCTGGTAAATTTCCATGGGAAGTTAAGCTGGGGAATTTTGGAAATATTCCAAATTGGAAACTTTCCATGGGAATTATGGGAATTTATGGGAATTAAATGGGAATTTATGGGAATTTAGGGCAACTGAGGGTAATTTAGTGGAAAGATATCATCATTTGATTGATTAATTGGATAAAAAAAGTCCACCCCTTCATTAAAAAACATTGTTTTAAGTTGACGATAAAAAAAGGTGCACAATGTCGCTTTATGTCCCTGAGCTGTTGAAGTTATATTAAATTCTACAATTATTTATAATTTAATATTAAAAAAACAACTAAATGTTATTATTCTTAATGGTTTCACACACAACTCTGGTCCTGGTGGAGATACAACTCATAAAATCCAAAATATACAAGATGTTTTTAAAACTATTAGTTATTGTTATTTACTTAGGTGCAAATGATATAACTAGTAACATCAAAGTTTCACTCCTGTCTGTTAAAGTGATATTTACTGTATAAATTGTGGTTTATTTGGTTTTGACCAGTTTTATTTTTTCCACCATAAGGCTAAATATAGCACTTACACATAAAAATATCCCTAAATATATTACCATATAATGTCATCAAAACCACAGGCTCAAAAGTCTGGCTTCAAGTTGTGTGCTCTGGGCTCAAAAGTGTGGTCTAGGATTGTAGAAATCATCTGTGCATGTGATGGAGGAATGCACAGTGCATGTAGGGGGCGTGGTCTCAGTAGCCCTGCCGTAAACAGTGTGCTATGTGAGCATGTGATAGCATAGATATTCAACTGCACTGCATGATATCTGGTTGTTTTAGTCAGGATTATGCTAAAATATTATTTTACACAACTATATTTAAGTTCCCTAATAAGAACATAGCGTCAGTTTAGTAAATTCCCAGTTTATTCCCGTTAATTCCCGTTAATTCCCATTAATTCCCGTTAATTCCCGTTAATTCCCATGGAAAGTTTCCAAGTTTGAAAATTCCCGGAATTTTGCAACCCTACTGACTGCTACTAAAAACTCTCCATCCTCTCTGCACTCTTGGCCTACATCTTCCTCTAGCTCTCCGCTCACCAGTTTCATACTGCCAACTGTCTCTGAAATAAGTGGTCTCATTCATAAATCCAAGCCATCTACCTGCCAGTTGGACCCACTACCTACCCACCTGGTCAAAAGCTGCCTACCTGCCCTGTCCGCGTTAATAACTGACATCATTCATTCCTCACTGACCTCTGGTGTTGTTCCACCATCACTAAAGACTGCTGCAATAACACCAACACTCAAGAAACCTGGCGCCGATCCTAATGACTTGAACAACTTCCGTCCCATCTCTAACTTGCCATTTCTCTCCAAAATACTAGAAAGAACGGTTGCAGCTCAGATTCACACCCATCTGTCTGACAACAACCTCTATGAACAATTTCAGTCAGGCTTCCGTCCCCTCCACAGCACGGAGACAGCCCTAGTGAAAATCACAAACGACCTCTTGATGGCATCTGACTCTGGACTTCTATCCATTCTGGTTCTCCTCGACCTGAGTGCAGCCTTTGACACCGTCTCTCATGGCATCCTCCTGGACAGATTAGCCTCCATTGGAATTACTGACATCCCTTTGGCTTGGTTCACATCATATCTCTCTGGCCGCACACAGTTTGTTCAAATCAAAAACCTGAGATCCGGCTCCTCTCCAGTCTCTAGCGGTGTTCCTCAGGGCTCTGTCCTTGGCCCCCTCCTGTTCATTTTTTATCTTCTGCCTCTTGGACACATTCTCAGGAAATTTGACATACAATTCCACTGTTACGCCGATGATACCCAACTCTATCTTTCCACTAAGCCTACTTCCACTCTGCCACCCACAGCTCTATCCGACTGCTTACTGGAAATTAAATCATGGCTCTCACTAAATTTTCTTAAACTTAACGGCGAAAAAACTGAGGTCCTCCTCATTGGTACCAGATCAACCCTAGCAACACTCAACACTTTCTCCATGTCCATCGACAATACCACTGTTCCTCCATCCTCTCAAGTAAAGAGCCTGGGTGTCATCCTGGACAGCACACTATCTTTTGAAGCCCACATCAATAACGTTACTCGGTCTGCATACTTCCATCTACGTAACATCAATCGTCTCGGTCCCTCACTTTCACCAACCTGCACCGCCATCCTGGTAAACACCCCGTGATCCCATCACATCCCGTCTGGACTACTGTAACTCTCTCCTCTTTGGTCTTCCACGGAAATCTCTACACAAACTCCAACTTGTACAGAACGCAGCCGCTCGTATCATAACCAGAACTCCCTTTATTGAACACATCACTCCTGCTGTGCAGCAACTTCACTGGCTTCCTATCAAATCCCGCATTGACTTTAAGATTCTACTCCTCACATTCAAGATCCTTCACAACCTGGCACCAACATATCTCTCTGAACTTATCCACATCTACACACCTTCTCGAACTCTCCGATCCTCCTCTGCCAACCAGCTCTTTGCTCCATCTGCCAACTTAACCACCATGGGGTCAAGAGCTTTCAGCCGATCAGGCCCCCGCCTCAGGAACTCTCTCCCACCTGACATTCGCACTTCAGACTCTGTCCTCACCTTTAAATCCCGCCTGAAAACGCACCTTTTCAGAGTGGCCTACTCTATCTCCCATTAACTATGCAATCTTCATTCTTGTTTATTTATTATATTAATGCACTTTGAAGTCACGTTCATATTTATTTATTTTTTCTTTTTCTTTATTTATTTATATTTTTTTTCTTTCTTCTTTATCTCTGCACTAAATGTCACCTGATTTGTATTTTTGGATGTACTGTTGTGTGTTATATGTGCCTTGTAAGGTGACATTGTGTGCTTTGAAAGGCGCCTTTAAATAAAATGCATTATTATTATTATTATTATTAAATATGCCAGAATTAGCAAAAAAGGCTATTTTACATCTGCTGTCCCTGGACTGATGTTAAAATAGTCACCCTAAAAGAATATAAAAAGATTTAGTTTTAGGCATACAAATAATACATTAAAAAACAATAGAAAAATCCATACATACACACACAAGCTAACAAAGACTCAGCTCAAACAGTAGACAGTTGCTGAGAGACAAAAACAAAAACAACAATCCAGACTGACTAAAAGCACTTTTTCTAAATGGGACAACACAATCTCCTCTAGCTGCACTCCATGTAGATGTTGATGACAGTTTTATAAACTGGCTCATCACAGGAGGAGCAAGTCCAAGTATGAGTTTGTACATAAGACAGGAGTGTGAATATTTAATCAGGTCTCCCCAGTTTAACAACTTGTATTTCAATAAAATATGGCAATGATGATAGTTGTTGGATTTCCTGTCCAGCACTTTTAGAGTTGTTTTATACAGGGAAAATAGAGGTTTAAGAGCAGTGTTGCTAGCTTGAGACCAGGTTGTCAAACAAAATGTTATGTGGGAGAAGATCATTGAGTGCCTATATATTAGTGCAGCCTTAGTTGACATGCAACTGTGGACATGTCTAAAATTTGCCAAATTGAATTTAATGCACTTGGAAACCTTTTTAATATGTTCTTTAAAAGTGAGATTATTATCTATGAGCACACCAAGGTATTTATAATCTGAAACAACACATAGCTGCTCCCTTTCTACAACCACATCAGGCTCTGCACAGCGAGTTTTAGTTTCATTAAAAAATATGCACACTGTTTTAGAGACATTCAGCTGAAGGCAGTTTTGCTTTAACCATACTGTGATGTGTTGCATTGAGTTTGCTAACTGATCAGCAACTTGGGCTGCGCTGCTATCATGCTTAAAAATGACTGTCATCTGCATACATTATGGTGTTAGAATTAGGGCACACAATAGGCAAATCATTCACATACAATGAAAATAAAAGTGGACCCAAAATGGATCCCTGGGGAACACCTGCAGCCAAGGAGATAACATCTGACTAATGATTCTTTATTCGAACAAATTGAGACCTATTTGATAAATATGACTGTATCCAGTTGGTGGTACCTGAGGAAAAGTTAAATGTAGAGAGTTTACCAAGAAGTACGTCATGATTGATGGTATCAAAGGCCTTCTTCAAATCTATAAAGACGGCACCAACCACTCCACCTTTATCGAGCACTGACTTCTTCATCTTTTCAATGAAATATCAATTGGCTGTTTCAGTGGAATGATTAGTACGAAAGCCAAACTGATTTGGATGCAATGGGTAGGAACTGGTATTTAAATGATTTATAATTTGTTCAGGAACAAGTTTTTCAGTTTTTGGAAAACACCGACAAGACACTAACAGGTCTATAGTTGCAAAGGGATTGTTGATCGCCGCCTTTAAATATGGGAGAAACTGCAGCTAGTTTCCACACATCTGAGAATATTTTCTGAGCAATTGAAAGGTTTACAATTTGTGTAATAGGACATACTAAGAATGCAGAGAGCTCCTTGAGCATAACTCAAGTTCATTCCATTGACATCTTTAGCTCTTACTATTATGGACCACGGCACCACCGAGGTCCATAATAGTAAGATTTCTGGACTTTAGCGTGAAACAAGCAGTTCTGCAGCAAGCCTGGAAACAGTGAGAACCAGAAGGTGTATTTTGACCAGGACTACACGCCAGAGGTGCAGAGAAAAAGAAAACAAGTCCCCGGCCCAACTCAAGGTTTTCTTAGATACTGGGTTTAAAGTGTTTCCCTCTTTGTGGGAGGCACAGCCATTTCTGAAGGGGCTGGGAGTTGTGTCACAGTTCAATCATCCAGCCCTCAGTAGTTTTCCACTGATCCTGCCTCTGCCCCACTCAGCCTGGCAGCCACACCCAACTCTACTCACCTGCGCACACAGCTGCCTCTCATCACATGCAATCAGTCCAGCATACACTCACCAGCTCCACACTCACTCCTTTGCCAGATTGTTCTTTGCCATGCGAGACTTTCCAGCATTCTCCTGCCCTCATCTGTCCCTGATTCCTGATACTGGCCGTGATCTGCTCTCCCTGCGCCAAAGGAACCATCAGTGGCTGACTTCTCCATCGACTTCCGGACCAGGGCCCGTCGGAGCGACTGGAACACTGCAGCTATGCGCGATGCTTTCCTGCATGGTGTGGCAGACTACATTAAAGATGAACTGGTTTCCTATCCTCTACCTTCCACACTTGATGAACTCATTGAGCTTACTGTCCGGCTGTACCTCTGCATCCAGGCCCGGAGAAGGGAGAGGAGAAAGAACACCCTTGACCCAGCCCGCTGGCCAGGTTCCTCATCTGCTTCCGGTTCTTCTTCACCTGTTACGGATAATGGTGTAGAGTCTGAGCCCATGCAGGTGGGCCGCACCAAGCTTACACCTGAAGAGTGAGAGCGCTGCCGTAAGGGGAACCTGTGCATGTACTGTGGTCAAGCTGGACATTTTATCTCCCACTGCCCGTTAAAAGACAGGGCTCACCAGTGAGAGAGGAAGTCCTGGTGAGTCACACGGCAGCAAAGTCTTCCTCCTCCAGCTTACGCCCCTGGTTCCGAATCAAGCTCCTCCTTCCTGGTGGTGCACACACCCTGCCCACTTTCATAGACTCTGGTGCAGATGCCAACATTATGGCTGAGAGCTTGGCCATACAACTGGGACTAGAGAGGGCTCCGCTTGACACCCCAATCCCTGCCAAGGCCCTTGATGGCCATCTTCTGGGGACTGTCACTCACCAGACCTCTCCTGTCCACATGCTGCTCTCCGGTAACCACCATGAGACCATCCGGTTTCACCTCCTGTCATCCTCCAACATTCCACTGATCCTAGGCTGCCCTTGGCTGCGTCGACACAGCCGCCATCTTGACTGGGCCACAGGGGCCATCCTCGGTTGGGGGAACTCCTGTCACCAGGTCTGTCTTAAAGAGGCCTCCGTACGCCTGCAGACAACGCAACCCAGTTCCTGTCCTGACTTGTCCAGAGTTCCTGCCGAGTACCATGACTTCCGGGAGGTGTTCAGTAAGGCTAAGGCGACTTCATTGCCCCCTCATCTGCCGTATAGTTGCTCCATTGACCTGATGCCTGGCACTTCACCTCCAAAGAGGCGTCTGTACTCCCTGTCTGGTCCTGAACGGGAGTCATGGAGTCCTACATAAATGACTCCCTGGCTGCCGGTATTATCCGTCCTTCATTGTCTCCTGCTGGGGCTGGATTCTTCTTTGTGGAGAAGAAGGACAAGACCCTGCGCCCCTGCATTGATTACCGGGGACTCAATGACATCACTATAAAGAACCGATACCCCCTTCCCTCATCTCCTCAGCCTTTGAGTTACTTCAAGGGGCCATGATCTTCACCAAGCTCTACCTCTGTAATGCCTACCACCTTGTCCGCATCAGAGAGGGGGATGAATGGAAGACTGCTTTTAACACACTCACCGGACATTATGAATATTTGGTGATGCCATTCGGCCTCACCAATGCCCCGGCAATCTTCCAGGCCTTGGTCAACGACATCCTCAGAGACATGATTGACAAGTATGTTTTTGTCTATTTAGACGACATCCTCATTTTCTCTAATTCCCATGAAGAGCATATCCACCATGTCTAGACTGTCTTCCTACGCCTGCTGGAGAACTCTCTTTTCGTGAGGGCCGAAAAGTGTGAGTTTCACACAAAGTCTGTGTCATTCCTGGGTTACATTGTGGCCCAGGGTCGCCTGGAGATGGATCCTCCCAGGTGGACGCAGTGATGTGTTGGCCAGTCCCTGAAACCCGTAAGAAGTTGCAGCAGTTCCTGGGCTTTGCCAATTTTTACAGGCGTTTCATCCGCAACTATAGCTCGATCGCTGCCCCTCTCACAGCCCTGACATCTTCCAAGACTCCCTTCCGATGGTCCCATTCTGCAGATACTGCCTTTCAGACCCTAAGGGACCACTTCATCTCTACGCCCATCCTCCAAGTCCCAGACACCGAGCGGCAGTTTGTCGTGGAGGTGGATGCATCAGACGTGGGTGTAGGGGCTGTGCTGTCCCAGCGAGCAGCCAGTGACCAGAAGCTCCACCCATGTGCCTTTTTCTCTCGGCGTCTTTCCCCAGCCGAGAGAAATTACATTGGTAACCGGGAGCTCCTAGCTGTTAAACTGGCCCTGGAGGAGTGGCGGCACTGGCTGGAGGGAACCAAGCAGCCCTTCCTGGTATGGACCACAAGAACCTGGAGTACATCCGAACCGCTAAGAGACTCAACTCACAGCAGGCACGATGGGCCCTCTTCTTCACCAGGTTCAATTTCACCCTATCCTACAGACCCGGCTCCAGCAACGTCAAACCTGACGCTCTGTCACGTCAGTTCCAGAGGGAGGATGATAACGCTAGTGCTTCATCATCCTCGACACCATCCTTCCGTCCCCGTGTGTTGTGGCATCCCTGACTTGGGAAATTGAGGAGAGAGTGAGAGCTGCCACAGTGGGTCAGCCTGGTGCTAGTGCCTGCCCAACTGGTTGCTTGTTCGTGCCTGCAGCTCTGATGTCGGATGTACTCCAGTGGGCCCATGGTTCAAGGTTGACCTGCCATCCTGGTATCCAGAGAACCCGTAGATGTGCTGTGTGGGTGTCTCGCGAGACCACACAGTATTTCAGTGATTGCGTGATATTTCGACGATGTTTACATCATTAGCATTAGCAGTAGAGTAAAAGCCATCTGGTAAGTGTTTATTTTAATAAACTCCTGGTGTACTTACAAACTTTTCAATGCATGGATTTATGAGTAAAGACCCTATTTGTACTACTGTAGAAGTTTGATAACAATCCAAGCTCTATTACTGGGGTCATTTACCAGATACAGTGGTGGTCCCGTTAGCGCCTGATGGTCCCATTAGCTCCTGTACTAAGCCATTCGGCTGATAGCTCTAACGCCACTATTTAGCGACCAAATGAAAAAGGGCTGTGGCGCTGATTAGATAGGTGCATATGACGCTAGGTCGAAATTACACTGAACCATCGCTTTAAAAAGCTGCAAAGAGAGTGGGTGGGCCAGGTCTTGAGTGCGTCATACGAAAAAGGAAAGAAAACCTATAACGATAATGGGGAGGTTTCCGTATCTACATTATGGGATGCAGCAAAGGCTGTACTAAGAGGGAGAATAATATCTCTATCTTCCAGACTGAAAAAAGAACGTGAGAAAAACAATCTGAATTAGAAGAAAGTATTAAAAGATAAGAACAAGAACACAAAAAACTACATTTGAATCTACTTTGAAGTCCCTAAATCAAAACAAATAGAAGTTGAATGCTTTACGATTCTCTAATCAAATGTATTATGAGTTAGGAAACCAAGCCAGTAGACTATTAGCCTTTCAACTACACAAAACACAAGCCGTGTGGTCCATACGATTGTGTGTCCCTCCTCCAAAAAACAGGTATCTCACCCTAAAGATATAGCGGAAGCCTTTGCAGCTTACTATAAGAATCTTTAAGACTCATCATCAGTAACAGATAATGAAGTAGAAAAAAATCCAGAATTTACTCACTCCACTCAATTTACCAAAATTAGATGAAAATGATTCTAAAGCGATGACTGGGCCAATCACAGAGGAAGAAATTAAAGTCATAAAGAATTTGAAAAATGGCAAATTACCAGGGATATAGGCGGATACCCAGGGGAATTTTATAAATGTCTCCAGGCAGAAATCACACCTCTGCTGCAAAGAGTTTTCAATTATGCTCTATACAAGAAGGATCCCCCCAAAACAGAAGCGATCATAACAGTAATATATAAAGAAGGAAAAAAACCCACAGAATGTACCTCGTATAGACCAATAAGTCTGCTTTGCAATGATGTGAAAATACTAAGCACAATAATGGCTAAAAGGATTGAGAATCATATTAACAAACTTATCAAACACAAAATACACACACAAAAACACACAAAATATCGTTGTATGCAGGTGATGTAATTTTATATATAAGTGAGCCTTTGACCTCTATTCCAACACTTCTTAATTAAGGATATTAATAAGGAAGCCTCTTTTAATTGGCCAGCTTCAGGATTTAGATATTTCGGTGTAACGATCACTTCAAATGTTTCTCAGTTATATAATGCAAATGATGGGAAATTGCTTACTCAAAGTAAGTCTTAAGATCAGATTTGGGGTAGAGCAACCGCCCCATGTGTTGAGGCTACAGTCCTCGCTGCAGGTGACCCCAGTTCGATTCCCGCACCGAGCGGTCCTATCTCTCTATACCCCTCTCTGCCTCCAGTTTCCTGTCTCTCTCTACTAACCTGTACATTAAAAAGGCAAAAAGCCCCAAAACATATACTTAAAAAAAAAAAAAGATCAGATTTAGATAGATGGCAGATTCTTCAACTGTCCTTGTTCGGCAGAATTGAAACAATCAGGATGAACATCCTTCCTAGATTATTATACCTCTTTCAATCGCTCCCCATCTGCATCCCAACATCAGTATTCAATATGCTAGATAAGTTAATTTCTACATTCGTCTGGCAAAAGAAAAAACCTAGAATCAAACTGAAACAATAAATGTATCCCAAAAAGCAAGGTGGCCTTAATCTCCCAAATTTAAAATTATATTTTTGGGCAGCACAACTTCGTGCAATGGTAGAATGGATTTTACAAAATGAAGAAACAAACTGGCTCTCGATAGTAAATCAATTGTTTGAAGGGGAAATTTTAAGGTCATTTAAACAACTGCAGGACAACCAAAGATTGTTGTTTACACCTTCTGATGTCAGGAAATACTCTGGACCAGGGGCGGAGCTTACGGAGGGACTGGGAGGGGCAGCACTCCCCTGGCCCGGGCCCCACGAAAAGGGGAGGGGAGCCCTTCCCCGACCCCGGAGGAGCCGGCCCCCTCCCCCGGACCGTATAGAAAGGAGAGGCGAAGTTAAGCGTCACTTTGATGAACTTTCTGAAGACAGTCGCCTCACTTACGCAGAGAGCGCCTTTCGGGTGAACATTTTTAATGCCTGTCTCGATATCATCATCCAGCAACTGTCCCAAAGATTCACCAGCTTAAATGGAACTGTCATAATGAGCTGACATAATTAATGAAATAAACGAAGCATTATATTCACCATTACCAGAATAAATAGATATGTGTGGGATTATATAGGTTGTCCCCAGTCAGGATGAGTCATGGTTGGTAAAAAATTTACAAGGACTGACTTAAGTCATGTAGTTAAGTGTAAAATATTGAATAAAATGTGCTGCATCATGACTGGCTTCATTTCACTCTCACAGTTAACTTTACGACGTGCACAGTTACAAGTGGATCGCCGATATTGGCTCCAAGTGTATTCTGGGTAAAAACATCATCAACCGTCCACCAACGTCACTTGTCAACAGAAGCTATGGCAGTTCATATAAACACAAAAGTGGAGTGACAGAGCGCAAAGAAAAGGAAAAAAGAGAGCAAGTAAATGCCAAATTAAAAAAAATGGACACATTTTGTTCGTCCTCCTGGAGATGAACCTGACATTGTTGGCAGCGATTCAGGTCCGCTAATACTGACAGCACAGTCAGGGAGCCAGATTTACAGGTAGCAATTCTAACAATCACTATACAATGTGTAAGTTAGTTTTTGTGTTTGTTTTGTTAATTTTTGTTTGTTTGTTTGTTTTGAAATGTGCTATATAAATCACACCTATTATTATTATTATTATTATTATTATTATTAATAGACTGTTGATATGGTTGTTGTAATTGAAGTAGCCCAGCCGCCTAGCTATCCCCTTCTTTCTCTCTCGGCTGTATAGCGGTGATGTTAGGGACTCAGCAGTTTCGAGCTGCTCCAGGGTAGAGCCAGACCTGGTGCTTGACCAGCAGCCCCTCTCCTCACCCGCGCCGGACACTGGAAATGAAAGCAGCAGGTCTGCTCCTCACACTACAGGTGACACACAGACCGCGGATGATGAAAACCTTCCCCCTCTTCTGGAGGGTTTTCCGACTGATTGGGCCAATTTTGCTGAAAACATCCAGGACGCCAACATTAGAAGATATATCCTTAAGATGGGCCCATGCAGACCCAAAGGTCCATTTCCCACCAATACTGACAATCAGTGTTTTTCCGAAAGTTATTACACCTCTACCACTGAAGTTGGGATGAAACTTCCCCACAGCTGGATGTGCTATTCCCCCAAATTAGACTGCTGTTAGTGGAAAGCAGTGGAAACTCAACGGCACAATAGACGCCGAAATGGAGAGGAATATGCATAATGCAGCCTAGTTTTGGAGACAGGTCGTGGAGCGCATTGTAAATGTAACTCTTACTCTGGCTTCATGCAACCTGGCATTCAGAGGGCACAGGGAGGTTCTAGGTAAGGGAAATGCTGGCAACTTTGTCAATAATCGGATTATTAGCTTGCTACGACCCTGTTTTGAAAGAGCTAATCAACCGACCAGAAGGGTCAGTGAAATACCTAAATCACCTGATTCAAGATGAGATTATTCACATTATTAGATTAGATTAGATTTCTTTATTTGTACCCGCAGGTAAATCTGGCTTGCAGTGAGAGACATTCATACAAAACAATACAATAAAATGAAAACAGTAAAATAGCTACACAATTCGTCATCATCCCCATCATCATTCCATGCTGCGTCATAAAGTGCATTATATATGTAGGGTGGCTACCCTAAAAGTGCACGGTATAAAGTGCATAAGTGCACTCATCATCATATCATCATCATATCATCATCGCCATCATCAAAACAATCATCGTCAACATCATCATCATCATCATCTCCACAACTCCCCAACCATCATCAAGGGATCACTAGTTCTTATTAAGATGTATGATGGCTGCAGGGACAAAGCTAGACCTGTGCCTTTTAGTTTTGGTCCTAGGTATGGTGTACCTGCGGCCAGATGGGAGGAGCAGGAAGTCACTATAGAGGGGGTGAGACCTGTCCCCTAAGATGGAACCAGTGAGCCGCTGCAGCTGTTTTATATACAGGGCTTCTGGGCTAAGCTGTGTCTCACCGATCGTCCTGCTAGCCCATTTGACCTGGCTCAGTGAGTTCCTGCTCTTTAAAGACAGGTTGCCAAACCATGCCACCATACAAAAAGAAATGACAGACTCAATAAAAGCACAGTAGAACAGCTTCATCAGTGATCTGTCAACATGAAAACGTGTGAAGGCTGACATAATTAATGAAATAAACAAAGCTCCGTTTTATGCCATTATCATGGACACAACGCAAGATGTGTCAAAGATAGACCAGCTGAGCCAGGTTTACCGTTACGTAACTGTTGTTAAGAATGACATGGATATTGCAACACATATAGAGATCAATGAAGTGTTTTTGGGTTTTGAAGCGACTGTGGGCTCATCAGCGTCAGAGCTTGAAAACAAAATCCTGGGCTCTATAGAGAAGAACGGAATACATCTGTCAAAATGCCGCGGACAGGGCTATGATGGGGCCGCGAATATGAGTGGTGTGTATTCAGGCGTACAGGCAAGAATAACAGAGAAGGAGCCCCTTGCCAGTTATGTTCATTGCGCTGCTCATAATCTTAACCTAGCTCTCAACGACTCTGTTAAAAACGTCCCTGGAGTGAAGCAGTTCTATGACACTGTAGAGACAACTTTTTTGGTCACAGTATCAAACAATGGGCGCTCCTTGGTGAGTTAATGACACCAGAGAGCAGAAATGTCACATTAAAACGCCTCTGTCCCACTCGCTGGTCTTCTCGACATGATGCACTTTTTGCGTTAAGGCACAGATATGGAGATATTATAAGAGCCCTAGACAAAATATCCCTGACCAGTGACAAAAAAGATGAGTGAGGTGAAGCAAGTGCACTCAAGAATGCCATAAGCAAGTTTTCTTTCATATTTTTGGTCAACATGCAAACCAAGATTCTGGAATGTATAAACGCTGCCTCACAGTTATTGCAAGCTAAGTACGCTGATATTTTGAAAGCATCCACTCTACTGCAAAACGCCATCAGTGTTTTGATGGAGTTTAGGGAGCAATTTGATGAGGTTAAGTCTGCCCCTCTTGCTCTAGCTACTAAATGGGGAAGTCAAACGCAGTTTGAAACAACCAGGGCCAGAAAAGTTAAGCGTCACTTTGATGAACTTTCTGAAGACAGTCGCCTCACTGACGCAGAGAGCGCCTTTTGGGTGAACATTTTTAATGCCTGTCTCGATATCATCATCCAGAAACTGTCCCAAAGATTCACCAGCTTAAATGGAACTGTGAACATATTTGAGGCAATTCACCCCAACACACTGCTGCAAGCACGAGATGAGGAGTTACACCAAGCTGCCCGGCGGCTTAGTGAGCACTACAGTCGGGACATCGACCCCAGCTTCCCTGGCCAGCTGCTCTCTTTTAGAACCTCTTTCTAGGACCAGATACCAAAGCAAAAGTCTTTTGCGGATCTGGCAAAAATGCTCATTGTCAACCACCCAGCAGTAACTTCTACATTCAGTGAGGTTTGCAATGCCCTCCTTTTATTTTTGACTCTTCCCCTCACTGTTGCAACCTCTGAGCGCTCATTCTCCAAGTTAAAACTAATTAAAAACCACCTGAGGAGCACCATGGGACAGGAGAGACTGAGTGGACTTGCCATGTTGTCCATAGAGAATGACAGAGCAAAGAAAATGGACATACAGCGCATCGTGGACGAGTTCACAGAGCACAAGACTCGTCGTATGCCCTTCAAATAGTTGCGAGTAGGCCTAGTACTGTACATATTTAATTTTTGTTTATATGTGAACATGTGGGCCACTGTGCCAATTTCACTAAACTTTATAGCTATTGATACAGTAGCCTACTGTGCTCTCATTAATTGAAATAGTTAAAGTGGGTGTCAGAATGATGTGGTCGCTATCCGTGGTGCTGAACTGCTTTGAATTTGTGTTGATTTATTATTAGGGGCCAGGTAGCTTAATGTTTTTGTTGTTCTCTCGGTTTGTTAGACTTCATGTCCGTTTGATTGACATTACTGTGTGTCAAATGTGGTAATACTTGTAAGCCCCGCTGTTGTGGGCATGCACATGTTGTAAAGCGATTTTATTATTCTTCTATTTTTTGTCTTATGGTGGATGTCCAAGCAGGTTACATCCTATACTTAGACAGACTATAAAATAAAAACAAGGAGGCTCCACTGTTGAATAGAACGTGCACTCCTTCATTACTCTTTTTCACATCTCCTTTTTCATCAATTGCAGCACACAAAAACATGCACACTGCTGCTCCACCCCTCCAAAATAAACCCCCCACATATACACTGTAAATGCTAAACCAGAAGAAACATAAATTGACTCTAAGCTGACTGCCAAAAAAATAGGTTACATTATCATGAGCTTTATTGGGTTTAAAGGGCCCGGTCATGTGCCCCGCCCTGGCACTGATTTGTTCCGCTGCTGCTCTGTACATAAAAGAAAAATGGGAGTTAGAGATGAATGTTATCATTGAAGACACAACTTGGGAAGATGTTTGTGAAGAGGGGCATAAAATAACTAATAGCCCAATGTGGAAAGAATTTAATTGGAAAATAAAAATGAGGTATTTTAAAAACCCCTTGATCATATCCAAATTTAAAGGTGGCAAGACAAATCTATGCTGGAGAAATTGTAAACAGATCGGAGACCACTCACACATATTTTGGGACTGCCCTAAATTGAAATGTTACAGAGAGGGGATTCAGAAAGAACTATTCTCTATTTTGAACATTGATTTACCACTGGACCCACCATCTTATGTTCTAGGAGCGTTCCCTAAAGGAGGAATAGGAAAAAGACAGTTCTATTGCATACTAGTCTATGTGGATGTCCAACAGGAACAAAGTATGTTTATTTGTCAGCCGATCTGTTATGTGTCCTGATGTTTATTTTAGATTTTTCAATTGTATTTGTACCTATGGTGTCAGAGTTATTTAAGGAAATATTTGTAAATACATATAAGTGCCAATAAAGATTTGGTTCCAAAAAACCAAAGAATATAATAAAGAAATATTTCTCCTTCATCAAGTAAACTGGATCAGTTTCAAACAGATATTAGTTGAGAGGATCTTCTGAATACAGATGTGACTCTTTACCAACAATTAGAAACATTCATTGACTTTAACAACTAACAGTGAACATTTTCTACACTTTCTTTAACAATCAGTCATCTTACTCAATCACTCATCTAACTACACACTAAACTTTGTACAGTAAAACATAAATATGGAAACAAATGAAGTTCATGATGTAAGTTATGTATGAACATAAATTAGGTTCAGTTGTTAAACATTAAGATCAACAATAGTAACAGACAGTCAGTGAACTGACCTCAGAGTCTCCAGTTTACAGCGTGGACTCTTCAGAAAATTACACAGACGCTTCAGTCCTGAATCCTTCAGCTTGTTGTTACTCAGATCCAGCTCTCTCAGACGGGAGGGGCAGGATTCCTGGGATGCACACCTGATCATCGATGACAACCTGTCCCTTAATCTGAATGAAGAATAAATGAGTTCTTGTTTGAAATTTTTAAATGTTTCATAATCTCATCGAAGGTGAAGAAGGGTTAAACGTAGAAGTTTAGAAAATGTAAACTCCAAATACACAGAGAAAAAGAGGTCTCATTAATATTACAATATAACAACATGCTGGTACTTCAAAAAATACAAAATGACTTCACCTCTTGATGAGGGGCTTGAACTTCAGAGCTGAGGCTAGAGGACCGATCTCTGACAAAATGCAGTTCTTCAATCTGAATGAAAAATAAATGATGCAGATTAAAGTCCATTTGTGTTCAGACACATTCATGTCAGCACTGAATCATAAAAATACTTTAAACACCTGCATTGATCTGTGTGTGTGTGTGTGTTCTGAAGGATCAATATTACTGATCAGATTATACACATTAAAACACATTAAAGAAAATAATGAATAAATATATCTCCTTCAGCAAGTGACTGTTCTCTTCTCTTCTCCCGCCCGAAGGTTGTTCTTACTCTCAGCAGCTTGTTCTCATTCTGTTTTCGTTTTTTTGCAGGAGGTGTCTGAAGGGCAGAGTCTTTTGACACTTAAATTTGGAGCACCTGGTGCTGCCAATCTATGAACTGCTCTTTTCTTGCCAGGAGTTTTCCCACAACAGCATTTAGTGCTTTGTTTTAACCGAACCATAGTTTGTTTGACCCCTTGTTGTGGTTTGTGTGCGTTAGTCAGAATGAAACAATCGCACTCAGGCCTGCACTAAATGAATCAGTCCGAGAAAGAGGTAAAATTTAATTTTTATTTTTTACTTTTGTACTTAAGTACCTCTCAGACCCTGAACCTTCTTACTTTTACTTGAGTAAAGGAGTTGAATCAGTACTTCTACTTTTACCAGTAATCTTTACACAAGTATTTGTACTTCTACTTAAGTACAGAATGTGAGTACTTTAAGGGGGCTCATCCTAATGAAAATTTGCCATTCAATGCCCTGCAAGTGTTAAGAAAAATATAATAATAGTTCTGTGTTTCCCACAGAATTTTGAGAGACTGGTGGATGGACCTCAATCTGACCCTTTAGGGGGGTCCAAGGGCATGCTCACCTGGAAAACTGTTTTGTCCATTTTTAAGTCAAATGCATCATTCTGGTGCACTCTTAGAGCAACATTAAGAGGTTAGAACTATAATAATATTATTGGATTATTTAAACCAAACACATCTCTTTCTACATTGTTTCAAGTTTGCATTGTTTCTTCAAATTACTAAACTGTCTTTGCTTATCAATAAAAGACTGGACTTCCAGTTGACTTAGAAGTGGATCAGGATCAAGGTTGATTTATTGTACAGATGGAAATAAAGAAGATCTCTCATTAAGACCTTTTAAAGTGAAGCAACTAAAGCAGCATATTAGTATATGCTTATATGTAGATTTATGTATGTATGTGTATATACATAATTGAAATATTAGTATATGTATGTGTATGTGTATATATTGATGTATATTTAATTCACCGGGACCTGAGTATTGTATTTCTTCTTTCATGTACTTACATGGCTGATTGACAAGTAAAATCCTTGATCTTTTATAACTACACAATAAACTTTGTATAGTAAAAAATGAAAATATGGAAACAAGTGAAGTTCATGATGTAAGTTATGTATGAACATAAATTAGGTTCAGTTGTTAAACATTAAGATCAACAATAGTAACAGACAGACAGTGAACTGACCCCAGAGTCTCCAGTTTGCAGTCTGGACTCTTCAGAAAACCACACAGACGCTTCAGTCCTGAATCCTTCAGCTTGTTGTAGCTCAGATCCAGCTCTCTCAGATGGGAGGGGTTGCGCTTCAGAGCTGAGACCAGATAATCACAGCTGATCTCTGATAAACTGCAGCACTGCAATCTGAATAAAGAATAAATGATGTCGATTAAAATCCATTAATAATCCAATCAGATGTGTTCAGGTTTTAAATGTGTAGTTCAACATTACTATGTCCTCATCAATGAGCTTTTCTCTAAAATGAGCAGAGTGACTTTGTCATTGTGTTATTGTGGATCATCATAATGTCAGCCTTCTACAGACATCATCCAAATGTCACCACAACATTCAGACACATATTCATGTCAACACTGCGTCATAAAATAGTGCTGACCTCAGTCATGTCTGCAATTAGAGGATCAATATGAAATCAGACATGTTGGAATAAAAACCTTTATTATTTATTACATGAGCTCTCCTGTATCTGGTAGTTTAGTAGGTTTGTGTTATTAAAACATGTTATTGGTGGCAGTAATCAATCCTCCTGTCCATAGTGACTGTGAACCTAATATGAGGCTTTAAGATATCTCTGATCAACTCTAGGATGCAGTTAAGGACATGACAAATTTGAACTGTAATAAGGGGAAGTACTGCATGTAATGAATGAATTGGAGACAGAAAATTATTTTAATAATTTTTATATGAGATTTGACTATGGGGCAAATAGGGCCTTGGAGGAGTGCAATAGCGTACTGTAATTATATAAAAATAAAATAATATATGAATAATGTTTCAGATGTTAAAACAAAATTACTTTTAAAAGATATTAAAATGTTTAAATTCTCTATCCATGTTTTGTTTAGTTTTTCCCGCGAACAGTAGCCTATTAATAGAGTAATGTTAATAGCCTAAAATAGTAATTAGATTATAACCATTGGCCAGTCTCTCGCAACTCTCACCCACACTTGCACCTGTCCTGGGATAGGCCTACAAAGTGTTGGTCTGCTCCACGGCCCTGTTTTGCGCCACAGTCACACAGCCCAAACTCTCCGCTCCTCTCACCCAGCTAAAACTGCAGTATCAAAATGGATTGCCAGTTAGCAACAGGGAGACTTAAAAGAAAAGAGAGTCAAGAGGCCAATGGTGAGTCGACAAGTGATCTCCCTGCTGCCAAACAAAAGGAAGATGTCGGCAAAAGTACAGTGCTGAGTATTTAGGTCTGGGATTTTTTTGGACAGGCTCAGAGGCTGAACGTTACCGGTGTGCCTAGTGTGCTGTGAGACACTGTCAAATGAAGCCTTGAAGCCATGTAAACTGCGCCATCACCTCGAAACAAAACATGGACAGTATGTGACCAGGCCACTTCAGTTTTTTGAGAACAAGCTCAGGATATATCAGAGTAAGAAAAAAATAATCGAATGTATGGGCAGCGAGAATGCAAAGGCTGCGGAAGCATCATGTCAGGTCTCCCAGCTCATCGCTAAGGCGGGAAAACCACACACTATCGGTGAGAATTTAATCGTTCCCGCAGCAAAACAAATAGTTGAGGTGATGTTGGGAGAGAAGGCAGTGCAGCCTATCAACCTCATCTCATTGTCGGACAATACTGTAAAATCAGAATTGATGACATGGCAGATAATGTGTCAGAGCAGCTGATACAAAGCATAAGAGAGAGCCAGTTTTATGCCCTCCAACTGGATGAATAGACCGACATTACAAATGTATCAAACCTGCTTGCCTACGTAAGATATGAAAAAAATGCAGAGATAAAAGAAGACTTTTTATTTTGTAGAACTCTGCCCACAGCTGAGGCCATTTTTCACATTCTTAACGCTTTCATTGTTTCCAACGGGATTGAATAGTCCAAATGTGTTGGAGTGAGCACTGATGGAGCCCGTGCGATGCTGGGGCAGCACAGCAGAGTTGTCAGGCGTGTGAAAGCTGTGGCTCCTCAAGCAACATCTGTCCACTGCAGCATACACCTGCTGCAAAGAAAATGCCCCCAGATCTTAAGAATGTTTTAGACGAGGCGGTCAAAGCAGTGAACTTCATCAAGAGCTGTCCACTGAAGTGCAGGTGTTTTTTCTGGACAAAAGTTTGAACTTGCACAACGCTTCAGTGATTTTGAGTGGCTGGCTAGATTAGGTTAACTGGCTGATATTTTCAGCCACTTAAATTGAACCTAGCTCTTCAGGGAATAGCTGTGAACATGTTCAATGTCCAGAACAGAGTGGAGGCAACTATAAGAAAACTGGCGCTGTGGGCTAAGCGAGTCGACCAGTCAAACTATGACTCCTTTGACTCCTTTGTCAGAATTTCTGACAAAGGAACAGATCCAGCTTCCCATCACTGTGACCAATGCTGTCAAAGAGCACCTGCAGGGTTTGAAGATACATTTGCGCAAATACTAATGCAGCTGGATAGAAACCCCATTCGCCATGCACACTGACGAGGCCCTTGCCGCCCTGAGTGCAAAAGAGCAAGACAGTCTGCTGGATCTCTCATTTGACACCACGTTGACACTGGTCTTCTCGCAGAAGCACCTGACAAATTTTTGGCTTCATGTTGCTTCTGAGTATCCCGATGTGGCCGACAGAGCTGTGAGATTTCCTTGTGCCTTTCCTGACGACGTACCTCTGTGAGACTGGATTTTCTGCACTCGAGGCATTCAAAACTAAATACAGCAATAATCTGAATGTTGAGCCATTTCTTGACTGAGACTGTCATCCATTGTGCCAGACATTAAGCATCTGGTTGCCGCCATGCAACATCAGCCGTCACATTAGGCGAGTCAACATGTTGACCTATTGCACCGGAGCTTTATAAAAATCCGGAGTGCAAGGCGCGCATGTGGTCGAGTGGTTAGAGCCACATACGCAGCCGACCTTTGTTAGAATCCTGGCTTGAGGTCCTTTGTTGTATGTCACACCCCCCTCTCTCTCCTGTTTCCTGTCTGTCTATTAAATAAAGGCGTCTGTGCCGAAAAATCTTTAAAAAAAACAAACATTTGGAGTGCAATGTTCTAATTTTGTTTTGTTGCAATAATTACTTTCGCTTGTATAGTTTTCTTCAGGGTGATTAGGAGGTGTTTGACGTGTGTGTATGGTTGACAGTATGAGCAATTCAGTATTAATGTATTTCTGCACTGCATTTGTCAAGACAGCAGCACCTCAGGGCAAACCTCACAGATCCATCTCTCCATGCCCATTCACACAGATCTCTGCTGTCAGGTCTGAAGTGAAAACATACTAATAATAAAAAATAAAATAAAAACAAAGTACAGAAAAATAGAAAGAGAGATAAATAAAACACTAGAATAGAGCATTAAATATAAGGTTGCAGCATAAAATGACATACAGTGCAGATGAAAGGTTAAAATTTAAAGTGGTTTGAAAGAGCTCAATCGTAAGCACAGGAGAAGATCTGGCCAGAATTGTTTTTAACACAATTCTCCCCCAGATTCTTAAAAAAAAATAGCTGAAACGTATGGATGTCAACCCGTATGTTATCAAGTAGCACACCAAGAATAAAAGCCATCATTTCAGGATTTTATTATACTGTTGTAGTATACAGGCTAGTAGAAAAGTATCAGAAATACTTCAGGAAATGCCTACTGATATACTTTGGTTTATTGTGCTACATTTAATGTTACTAATGATCTAATGTGCATAGACTAATAACAGTACAGTTAACATTTTGAGTTCCACAACAATCTTGTTTTATTGTGTTATGTATACAGTATGTGTTAGGCGATTCATTGTTTTTAAAATAGGCTAGTTATCCTTTTCATTAAAGAGACACATGCAGCTTAATTTAAAAGGTGTACATTTATTGTCAAAACAATTAGTGGGAAAAAGAAGGTACTGACAGATACAAACAGAATAAAGTACAGACACACTCATGTCTTTGCTCTATGTAACAAGAATGTAACAAGAATTTCCCACCAGGGTCTTTCTGATTCTGATAACCAGGCTATACAGTATGTTTCAGAACAGTTTTATTTACACATCCACAAAGTCATCAAGATTTATGGCCCTAGCCCTTCTTGATTCTACACTTAGCACACCCAAATTGCTTATACACTCATCAGTTTTTTTTAATCATTCATTTATTTATTTATACTGTAGCAGTGTGTGTGTGTGTGTGTGAGAGAGTGAATGTGCATGTGTGTGGGGATGAGTGGAGGAAGGATGGAGCATTGTGCTACTGTACAGTGACTTCTGCTAGATGCTTAGGCATTATGTGTATTCTGTGTTTTATGTTTACATAAAGAGCTAAGTGTAACTGTAACCTGTGTGTTGATGTGAGACGCTGGTACTTTCTTTTCGTATGCCCAAGATGAATTTCTCTTGAGAGACAATAAAGATCAAATATGAAACAACATATACTTTATTTTCCGTCAGGGGAAATTTGACTTGGGAGATAGTGCTACACAAAGCTGCAATCAGTGTTGGGGAGTGACTACTTACATGTAACGGCATTACACAATTTAATTACATAATAGATGTAACTGTAATCTCTTTCAGTTACGTATGAAAATGATGATTACAAAGGGGATTACATCTGAAGTCAGACCTTTAAGATTTTGCTCAAGAGGGTTTTTTCCTAATTTTTTAATATTTAACATGTTACTGAATACATATATTGCTGTTTTTAATTCTTTGAAATCAATATTTTTTTATATTAAGTAAATACATAATGACATGGGCTTATTTGGAGTCACAGTAGCAATTAAGCCCATGCCAGACTTTTTGACTTTTTTCATTAAATATCTTTAATTTTTATTCCAAAATCTACATAAACTAATGAATATATTTTCAAATGAGAGATAAATGTTACTTTATAAGAAACTATCTCCCTTATATATCATGTCAGTATCCATAAAAAACAGCTGAACTTAGATTTTGGTACTTAATGGGAATACTTACCCTAAGAGCAGAAAACATTGGTTAGAATCAAATGTAATAAGTTAATGTTAGGGTTAGGGTCTGAGATAGATGGCGAGGCATCTATCCCGCACCACAAAGCTCCAAAGTGAGTAATTTTTACAACATCAGGGGGGTATGCCAAAGCCTTTGGCCTGGGTCGAAGTTAGTTTCCCAGGACCACGAAACTCAACATTTTTCTAAGTTCTTTTAGAGCTGCAGGGCCTCACTTATCCCTGCAACACAACGCTCAGAACCCAGCACCACAAAACCTAACCCTAACCCTTTTTAGAGTTTTTTTAGAACTGCGGGGGGGTATGCTAACCCTAACCCTAACTCTAACCCTAACCCTAACCCTCCATTTGTACTTCTCCCACAGGTCGTGTTGGTGACCGGGATAACTCGGGGGGCCAAGAAGCCCAGCCCACACACACTGATAAGAACTTCCAGAGCAGTAATAACATCATGATGAGCGGGACTCTAAAGGCCGACATGGCCAAAAACAGAACCCAATCTGAACTCTCTGCTCAGACAGTGTGTGGGGTTGGTGGGCCCCCATCAGCCCCCTCACAAAGAGTCGTCCTTTCTATAGGACTAAACAACAGAGACCAGGATTTCAAACTTACATCTTCAAAACAACTACGTTTACTCTACAAGCATGCCTCCATCACCTTCCCCAATGCACACATTTATTTCCCCATCATTAATTTTTCCACCCGTCTCACACCAATTCAACAACACAACTAACAAATAACACATTTGTCACACACTTCCCATTCCTATTCGAAATCCCTCATGACACCTTCATTACAGAACTGGACAATATACACTGGACAGCTTCCACAGCACAAAACATCTTCCAAAACTGGTGCAAGCAATTAAATTTATAAATAACACTAACCCGAACCTGGCTCATCCCCCACCCACCCTTCACCCAAACACCCACACCAGTGTTCCCCAGTCACAGAACCCCCACACTTCAGATCCACATCCTCCTACCCTACTACATAACAATCCCAACTCCAATGTCCTCAACCTTTCAACACTACTCACACTATCACCCGCACAAGTTACCCTCCTGGAGAGGGGATTATCTTTCATCCCACGCCCCACCAAATTCGACCGGGAGGAGCTTCAAAGGGACTTACATCAATATAACAGACGAATCAAACTTATAGACCACTTTCACCTTCAAAACAACCACAATCACACTCCTTTTACATACAGATCCAGCTGGGAACCACAACTTTCCCAGTTGGATAAACATACAATAAATCTAATTAAATCGGACAATAGGGCCCTGCGCATATATCGCCCCTCGACAGATATCCCCGATAATCTGTCGAGGGACGAGCGCAGGGCCCTTAAACTACTCACCCAAAACCACAATATTATTATCAAACCAGCAGACAAAGGTTCAAAAATTGTAATACTAGACAGACAACAATATTTACAGGAAGCAAATAGACAACTTACAGATATTAGATATTACAGACACATTCCACACAGCATCCAAAGCAATACCCAAAAGGAACTCAGAACCATAATTACATCACTACACCATAAAAAATTCATCAACACAAAACAGTTACATTTTTTATTAGGACCGGACAACCGACGCCCCAGACAATTCTACCTTCTCCCCAAAATCCACAAAGACCCCGCTACCTGGACAGTTCCCTTTGAGGTTCCTCCCAGTAGACCTACAGTATCTGATTGTAATAGCACCTCTTATAACATTTCTACATACATTGACCACTTTTTGAATCCCCTCTCCACAAAACATCCCAGCTACATCAAAGACACTTATCATTTCCTGGACATTATCCGACCCATGGTTGTTCCTTCACATGCTTATCTGTTCACCATAGACATACACAGCCTTTATACAAATATCAATAGCACCCTAGGAGTTAAAACTATCCAGAACGTATTTCAAAAATACCCTGACATCAATAGACCGGATCAAGAAATCATCGACCTTCTAACCATCTGCCTTAATAACAATGATTTTGAATTTAACAATCAACAATACTTACAAATCACTGGAACAGCCATGGGTCAGAGATATGCTCCATCATACGCAAATATTTACATGGCCGAGTGGGAGCGAGAGGTTTTGGCCAAGTGTGAAAAAAAGCCCACAATTTACTACCGCTATCTGGACGACATAATAGGTATCTGGCCACACCACATCTCACACTTCCAACAATCAACACACTGAACAATCACCACCCAAATATAAAGGTCAAATTCTCCATACATCAACACCAAGTTAACTTTCTGGATACCACAGTTTTCTTTCAACCCATCAACACAACTAACAATAGAATACTCACAAAGGTTTATTTTAAGGATACAGACACACACGCATTCTCCATAAAAACAGCTACCATCCAAAACACACATTTAAAGGCATTATCAAATCTCAAATCATTAGGTACCACCGTATTTCCTCCATACAGTCAGATTTAGACACAACCATCCGTACCCTATTTCATAGCCTCCAAAACCGAAAATATTCCAAAAGATTCCTCCGCAAAATTAAAAATGACACCTTGGCCACCCTCGCTCCCACTCGGACCTCCTATGACCCACACACACACCCAAACACATACACACACACACGCAGATCCTCCCAGCAACTCCTGACAACCCCGACCTCCCCTCCCCCTACCTGAACCAAGGTCTGTATCCCTGTGCGCCCCGGACACGCCTACTTATATTGGCAGCGAATTGGCTTTGTTTTAGATTTTTTAATCTACTGTGATTGAACAATTATGGCTGTCAATCACGCCCATCGGTCAACGTGAGCATGAACGTGACTGTCAATAAAGCTCCATCTAACAGTCATTTCAGGAGAGATGGCTACTACAAGCGGGACCGCGGAAAAAGAAAATTCAGTTATTTCTCTTCAAAAACACCCCTTCACACGGCGTTCACTTGAAGAGAAAAATAGGATTAAGGAGACTTGTAACCGACCCAGGCAAGGTGCTCTTTTGGCTGTTTCAAGGGCCTTACTGCGGTTATCATCCACTTTTGTCGCACCGATCGATTGGGCCCCCGCCAGCCGGCCGTGCTGGCGTTTGGGCGACTGGTTCCTCCGGCCTGCAGGGTTCGCTTCTATGGCCCAAGACACCCACGGGAGGCTCTGAGCCTTCCCGTGAGTCCCGGGGCCGGCCGGTTTGTGGCGAGATTGAGACGTTCCGTCTGTCCCAGTGTTCCTTCAATGGAGCCCATCGATGGAGCCCCACACGAGGTTTCTCAAACCCTGCATCCGAGGCCCACACCCGGCCCGTCTCCTCTGCCGGCCGTCGACTGGTAACCCGAGGCTGTATCAAAAAGCTTCTGTCTCCGTAGCTCCAAACGCTGAGAGACCGAAGCTCGGCGTTTTTGATACAACCTCGGTCTCCGCAGCTCCAAATGCCTGCCCGGGCCATAAAAGCCTGTGCAGGTGGCGGCAGCATGCGGGGCTCCGCTCAGCAAAACATCCAGAGGCACAGGCCAGGCAGGCATTTCCCACGCCGGCCAGTGACTGAGGGCTACCTGGTTGATCCTGCCAGTAGCATATGCTTGTCTCAAAGATTAAGCCATACAAGTCTAAATACACACAGCTGGTACAGGGAAACTGCCAATGGCTCATTAAATCAGTTATGGTTCCTTTGATTGCTCTCACCGTTACTTGGAGAACTGTGACAATTCTAATGCTAACACATGCAAACGAGCACTGCCCTCTGAGTATGCGTGCATTTATCAGACCTAAAACCCATGCGGGGTGCCTCTCAGGGTGCACTCACCGCTTTGGTGACTCTACATAACCTCGAGCCAATCGCTGGCCCTCGTGACGGTACCATCTCCTTCGAATGTCTGCCCTATTAACTTTCGATGGTACTTTCTGTGCCTACCATGGTGTTCACGGATAATGGGGAATCAGGGTTCAATTCCAAAGTGGGAGCATGAGAAATGGTTACCACATCCAAGGACGTCAGCAACCGCGCAAATTACCCACTCCCGACTCGAGAAGGTAATAATGAATAATAACAATACAAAAGTCTTTCGAGGCTCTATACTTGGAATGTGAACACTTTAAAACCTTCAAAACTCTGAATGCAATTGACTAATACAATATCTAACGGATATGTAACATGTAAACATAGCTTCTCAAAGTGACCAGACTTTCTCTCCATCCTACATATTCCAAAAATACGGGGAATGGCCCCACAATGGCGGCTGTTGTGATTTACTCTTTAAGACACATCATCTGTGTGACCACCTTGATTAACCTTCCATGGCATGCATTTCAGAGCTGGTAATAGCTGGAGAGATAGTCTCTCCACTCAGAGAACCTACATTACCATGTAACCATCCACTCCCTATTATGTCAAGATTATCTCCCCATCCTATATATTCCATAATTATGAAGACACTGTAAGACACACTGCAAGGAAACCAAGCAGACCCTACCGCACCTGCATACGTACTAGCAGCAGATAATTAGAATGACATGTCACTGCCACCAATACCACCCACACACTCAAACCAAGGATTATGTACAAATCTACTCACCCATGTAACGGACATAGCATCAGAATAGCCCAATACATCATCTACTCAACGTCACCTTTGACCTTCAGATGAATAAATTGCACCAGGTTTAATATAGAGCCTGACAAGTTCTCTCTCTTGAATACACGACAATCCATTAACATTCCCTTGTGCAACCAAACGTGACAACTACTACATAAGTAAAAGTATGGTTTAAACAATACCAATTACTTATATCATTATCAATTACCTAAAGAAACCTCCACTGTAACAGCTAGTACAGCGATGTTAGCTAAATGTGTACTTGAAAAACTGTCATTATATACTACATACATACTTTCTCCTTTCATAAACACAAATTTTGATAAGAAGCTGTTTACTGAATGTGAGAAAATGTTAAACTGCTGTTATCCTTACATTATAATGATAATCAATTATCTATCATGGAATAAATAGAATAACAAACTGTTATGCTTGATCATATTAATCCTCTTCAGGTTTTGATGAATGTCAGCTTGAAGAATCAAGCTGCTGTCATATCAATATCAGAATATTACATCCTATATTCTGTATTAATGTATTTTATAATCAGGATTAAATACTGAATGAATGATGCAGATGCAAAGTTTCATTGGAAAAAGCTGAGTAGCTGTGAAAAATCTGATTAGCTGTCACACAAGCACTCCCCCAGGTACTAAAACCAGCTGCACCCATCTGTCACCGGCTTTGCGAACCTGCACGCACCTGAAAGAGCTTTTGCCCATCTGAAATGGGTTTTTGCATTATTTCAGCTTTTGCTTTGTCCATCTTTTCTTTTCTTCACCTCACACTTTCTTAGCTTAATCTTTATTTATTCTTTATCTAAGTTTTCTTAAGTTTTATAATCTTGTAACTTTCGCCAGCAACGTACAGAGAAAAGGCTCTTTAAAGAAACACGTCATTAAGTTTTGCATTCAGCCTGTTTTAGACATTTTTGATGATTTTGACGTGAGGCCAACGCTGAGATATCTCCACAAATGTAAACAGTGAACTAGTTAAATTGGACTTTTCCTCCATCTTTCATCAACCTGAGAGAACTTTTGGGCAGACAAACGTCTGTCAACCTTACGATTCATCATAACCCACTGAAACAAAGTCTGCCAGCAGACAACTACCAGGCAGTCTGACCAACCGCACCATCCTCACCCCGCCCAGTCCTGCGACGCTCTCTGA
This sequence comes from Scomber japonicus, assembly GCF_027409825.1. Classification (NCBI taxonomy): domain Eukaryota; kingdom Metazoa; phylum Chordata; class Actinopteri; order Scombriformes; family Scombridae; genus Scomber; species Scomber japonicus. The sequence continues at coordinate 25,211,263 of NC_070600.1, read as the reverse complement.
CATCTTCCACTTGCTGTGCGTACACGTGGGTCTGAAGCACGCACAACTGAGACCATCCATTGATGAAAATAGGTTTCAAATATTGCATTAATCAAAGATTGATATCAACTCCAGTATTTCAAATATTCTTTAAAAGTCAAACTCAATAAAACTTACAAATTTTCTTAGTTTCCACAGAATTACATATCTTTCATTTACATTAATCATTCACCATCATCTTTCATTCATGTCACTATATCAAGTGACCTCTTGAATTCATATTGTATTGTATCATTACATTTATTTATACATCTTTTATTAATAATGTGTAGTTAATAAAATCCATAAAACTCAATCAATGGTGTATGTCTATTCTTTGAAGTGATACAGGGGATCTATTGAACTGTAGCGCCATGAACTTTAGATATTTGACTGATTCAGAAATGTATTGATTTATTATTTATTGAGTTATTAATTGACTAATCAAACAACCAATTAAGTAAAATTCTTTTCCTTCTTACGAAGATGATGTCCCTGATTACGAGAGCTATTTTCGATATCTTTTAACATCCATAATCCACTACATTTTATGGTACCCCCGCGGGAGGTGGTTTTTAATATCACTGTATTCTCTTCAAAGAAAAACATGTCGATTGAACACTCATGGTATATCTCTGCTGTTGCTGACTTTCTGCTTGTTGCTGGTTTGTGTGTGAGTATCTTTAAATCTTTAAACCTGTAAAGTCATGATTTAAACTGAGCATTTGAATTGTGAAGCTGAATGTTAATTAATTCGCTTAGCCGTCACCTCTCGTCCTGCGGTGATATTAGCGTGCCGAAAGCGCATAAATTGACTTTCTGTACTATCTGCGTGTCCCAGAAGATTTAACCTGCCTCAGACCCTCTGCGTTACTCAGTTAGCTTAGCTAACTAGCCTCCTAACAACTGGAACTGTTTGCTGTAGTTTCGGCCAAGAGGTTTATTTCTGCTCGGTGTGTCCCGCCACCATGCTGTGTTGCATCGGAGAAAAGCCCGTGTTGTTTCATGAATAAATACAACAGTTTGGACCATTTGTTTAACGCCTCAGAAAGTACGTGTGTTGACGGTAGCAGCTAAACGCTAAAGCTATCGCTGAGAAAATACCCTCTACTTTGACTACTGGAATAAATTGCTAGTTTGCTTTTAGTCCCAGAGACTGATGTAAAAGCAGCCCGTCTCTGACCTGTTAGAAGCTGCTGTGGTGTGAGCTGTTAAAAAATAAATAAATAAAATAGCTGCTTAAACGGACCTGTTGAGTATTAGCAACTAAATGCTAACACAGCTCTATGAGAATATCCCGTAATTTTAACCAATGCTTCATAAGTGCTAGCTGCTCAAATACCGGAAAGAACTTCTGTGAATAATAACGGTTGCTAACGTAAACTTCGGTTTGTTGAAGCCACTGAGGTGAAAGTTTAAAACTGTGCTTTAAGACGGTGCAGAAAGCGGTCCAACACTGCTCAGAGACAGAGTAAATTATACGCGGCCGCCATGGTCCATTGTTCAGAAGCCGCAAAAGGTCATTTTTAGAGAGTGAAGCTCTTTCTGTGTCTTGAGTCAAAGTAAATAGCCTTTAGCTGAGCAACGGAGGTCCTTCAGTGGGCGGTGCTAAGATCGTCAGCTCTGACGACTCTGCCTCCGTCTTCCTCTTCCGCTGCTCCACAAATTCGAGAGAATAAAATCCCTATCGTCCCCTGGTGAGTTTGCAATCCCAGACCTCACTCACGAAGAGCTCGAAATGTTATGATGTATACTTCGCGAAGTACAGGAAGAAAACGAAGAAGAAATTCAAAAATCTGACATCTTTGTCATTGATTCGGTGAAGCTTGATCTGACTCCTCTTGACCACGCCTCCAACCAGCCCCACGAGGTGATTGAAGAGTTGTACTTGAATCCCAAGGAACCTGAACTTAAGCCAGCCCACAACTTGACTCGATAAGCTATGACTGATAAACCTGACCAACCACATCAGGGGGGTGAAAAATCCCTTTCCCCCTCTGCAGTCTTGGCAGTACAGTCAGACCCAAAAGCTTAACCTCCTCACAAGCCTGCGACAATCATCCTTACTGACCCACCAGTTACACAATTTCTGGGTCACTTGACAGAGAAAGGAGTCAGCCGAAAACATTACATATCCTTGACACTCGAAAATGTCCTTGAACATGAAACACTCCTGGACTCTGCCGCTGATATCACCTTGATGTCATCAGCACTTTTCACAAAATTGCTGTCCATCATGCACGAGTCAAACAACGACTTGAAGCTTCAGACTTGCGTTCTGAAGGTCCAACCGTATTCTGTCACAAGTACAACTTTGATAGCATTAGCTTGGATAAAGATAACCATTGGACCAATAAGTGTTGTACACCCAATGTACCTGTCACGTCTCAACAACATTCTTTTTCTCATTGGCAAAGACTTCCTTGATCGATTTGAGCCTCTGATAGACTTTAAAAGGCTGAAAATTTGGACACAGGTCCCCCAGCCCCTGCCCAATTCTTCCCCACATGTCACAGACTTTCTTTCCCACCCACCCACCCCTTCGATCCTTGCCGTCAATCGGTGTCCACTGGATGTAGAAACTGCGTCTTCTATTCCCCTTCAGTCTCTACCTGCCGTGTCTGCCACGCCCCCGCGTTCCGTTCCTGACCTTGTCTCACAGGTCAAGGGCAACCTGGTCGATGCTTCCAACCCACTCACTTCCCCTTCGGTCATGGTCCCTCGAAAGCACAGGGGGGTACTGCGCAGGCATGCCCATGACTTAACCGAAGTGAGCCACAGAGGTGCCAGAGTCACAGACAGCGCACTGAAAGAAGCCACCTACTGTCCACATGTGGAAAAAGACATAGCAGACAACAGCAAAGACTGTTTAATCCCCTATCAGTCTCAACCAACAAACATAGGTTATAGAGCAACTACACACAAAACAATGCGGTTCTCCCCCTGTCAAACAATGACAGACAGACGAACCACTCGTCCGCAACACCTGCCCTATCAACCAGGCAAATCTAATGTTGCGATAGCACATACTAAAAACCTTCAGGCTACCTATGCTTTCGCGCACAAACACAGAAACAAAAGCGCAGAGAACCAAACGCCTACTATTACCAAAGGGCACCCCATGAGAAACTCCAAGTGGGGGACAAAGTATTTAACTACACCATGGCTCAACCCATTGTAAAGACTGGCCTGAGAACAGCAAAACATGCTCAGAAATTCCTATTGCACTGGTCAGACCCCTACCTTAACACAGACAAATGTTCCTTTGTTCACCCAATCAAGGTTAACCAAGGTTCAGAAAGAACCAACTTTCAAATGGGTCTGCCCTAACCAAATCAAACTAGACAAAAACCCTATGGGATTTGCTGGAAAACAACACATCCCAGTTAAATCATAAAGTCCACAAACACCCTGAGGTGCAAATCACTAACAGGGGGGTGGAAATAAATTGTCCTGTATCACAGTCTCCTCAAAATTTCAGAAACTTTTGATAATAACTTAAAATCACCTGACCACAAGTCTGAAACTCAGGACACTTAGAAACCAAGTGACACCTCAATGATGTAATCACTAAAGATATGTGGCATGATATAATTGAAACACAGCAAACAACTAGCAACTCCAGAATGTGGAGGGAATTTTGCTGGAAAAGCACTGTAAGATTCTTTATTACACCTAAAATGAAAAAGGGAAGAACACAACCCTGGACAACCCTGCTGGAGACTGTGTGGGGAACAGAATGTGGGTAACACACATATTTTTTGGCATTATAACAAAATTACGAGATTGTGCAGGGGGTTGAAAGACATTTTGGGCTATGAGATGCCTAAAACATGCATTGCACTTTATTTTGGATGTACAAATCAAACAAACATTCCAGATGAGGACCGCTACTTGATCAAGATTTTACTGGCAGCCTCAAAAAAAGCCATAACAAGAAAAAGGCACAAGGAACAACTCCCCCGACGTTGGAGAACTAGATGGGGATAGTTGACGAGATTTGTGTTATGGAAAGACTTACATATAATATAAGACTACAACAAACAATATGGGAAACCAGATGGAGGAAATTGACTATCTTTAAAAGTCATGACTCATAGTAATCCTTCTGACACTGTGCTCTGTATGTTTTGTATTGTTAAATGTGAAAACTAATAAAACATGACTTAGAACAAATAATCAAGCAAAAATCATGATCAGAAACCATCCAGAAATGTGTAAGGCACAATCTTGGTATTTAACACCCAGAGTGAGATGTTGCTCAAGGCTCCGGGCACAGTAGAATATTTTAATGTCGAACTACAGGTTGATCATGCTCACACACAACTGGTTGCAATGTTACTGTCTGATATGCTGTGATATAATGGGTCCTATGTTGACAAGTGTAAATGTATATAGTGTATATCTTTTTATCTCATTTCTCCCTATTTAGTACAAAACCATTACAACACTTTCAAATGACACTAGAGTTTAGCTATCCTCAAGTTACTTAGCAACTATTGATTATTATGGATTGATAACTATTGATAAAGTTAATCATTGTAGCTTGAGTGATTTATTATTATTATCATTTTTCATTTTCTCAACTTGATGTCTAACCACTAGATACCCAGGTACCTCTCTGTAGTTATACAGTTTTAAATAATTGAATTTGCCAAGGCATCAACCCTGGTTATAGCAATATTATCATGTGCCACCTTCTTCGCCGCCTTGGATGTCCTCAACTTTGGTGATTCAATGCTCCCCGTCAAAGGCGAGATCGAATCAAGTGGGGGATATGTAGCGGACACAGTATCAGTATGACTCAGAACATCATCTGGTCAGAGTCACCTTTGACCCTCAGATGAGTAAATTGGACCAGGTTTGATATAGAGACTGACAGGGTCTCTCTCTTGGACAAACAAAGGTCCATTAACATTCCATGGAGCAACCAAGAGTGACAACAACTACATAAAAGTGACGAAAGACAGATTTTGTCTCCTTCAGACGTCATAATTTATCGGAGAGACTTCTTCCATCAGATAAGAGTCACACAGACCACGGTCATAAATTAAAAGACACATTCCTGACCTTCCCCCCTCTGTGTCTCCTGAAACCACACAGTGCATGAAAGTGAGAAAAGTAGTGTTAAAAAACTTAAACAAGAACATCTTAGTAAAAGTATGGTTTAAACAATACCAATTACTTATATCATTATCAATTACCTAAAGAAACCTCCACTGTAACAGCTAGTACAGCGATCATAGATAAATGTGTATTTGAAGAACTGTGATTTTGGTATGAAGATGTTTACTTAATGTGAGAAAGTGTTACACTAATGTTATGCTTACATTTTGGTGATAATCAATTATCTATCATGGAATAAGTAGAATAACAATGTGTTATGCTTGATCATATTAATCCTCTTCAGGTTTTGATGAATGGCAGCTTGATGAATCAAGCTGATGTCATATCAATGCCAGAATAATACATCATGTGTTCTGTGTTAATAGATTATATTAATGTATTTTATAATCAGGAGTAAATACTGAATGAATGATGATGAAAAGTTTCATGATAAAAAGCTGGAAATTAGATCCTCAGAGTAGCTGTGATGAATCTGATTGGTTGACACACAAGCCCTCCCCAGGGACAAAAACCAGCTGCACCCATTCTGAAAGGGACTTAGCGGATCTGAACACACCTGAAAGGGCTTTTGCCCATCTGAAACGGTCTTTGCGTTGTTTCAGGTTTTGCTTTGTCCATCTTTTCTTTTCTTCACCTCACACTTTCTTAGCTTAATCTTTATTTATTCTTTATCTAAGTTTTCTTAAGTTTTATAATCTTGTAACTTTCGCCAGCAACGTACAGAGAAAAGGCTCTTTAAAGAAACGCGTCATTAAGTTTTGCATTCAGCCTGTTTTTGACATTTTTGATGATTTTGACGTGAGGCCAACGCTGAGATATCTCCACAAATGTAAACAGTGAACTAGTTAAATTGGACTTTTCCTCCATCTTTCATCAACCTGAGAGAACTTTTGGGCAGACAAACGTCTGTCAACCTTACGATTCATCATAACCCACTGAAACAAAGTCTGCCAGCAGACAACTACCAGGCAGTCTGACCAACCGCACCATCCTCACCCCGCCCAGTCCTGCGACGCTCTCTGACATCTTCCACTTGGTGTGCGTACACGTGGGTCTGAAGCACGGACAGCCAAATATTGCATTAATCAGGGATTGATGTCAGCTCGAGTAATTCAAATTTTCTTTAAAAGTAAGGCTCAGTAAAACTTACAAGTTTTCTTAGTTTCCACAGAATTACATATCTTTCATTTACATTAATCATTCACCATCATCTTTTATTCATGTCGCTATATTGAGTAACCTCTTGAATTCATATTGTATTGTATCATTACATTTATTTATACATCATTTATTAGTAGTGTGTAGTTAATAAAATCCATAAAACTCAATCAATGGTGTATGTCTATTCTTTGAAGTGATACAGGGGATCTATTGAACCGTAGAGCCATGAACTTTAGATATTTGACTGATTCAGAAATGTATTGATTTATTAATTATTATGATTTATTGATTTACTAATTGGCTAATCAAACAACCAATTAAATAAAAATCTTTTCCTTCTTACGAAGGTGGTGCCCCTGATTACGAGAGCTATTTTCGATATCTTTTAACATCCATAATCCGCTACACCCATGACCCTGGTGCAAGACGCCACCAAGGCCCAGCTGTCTCAGCTGGCCCCGCCAGACACTAAGGCCAGCCGCAAAAGGATGGAAGGTCACTTAGCCTGCCAGGCTAGCCTAGAAAGAAAAGAAAACAACATCACATGCCAAAGTGGTTGTAAGAGCTATGGCACCGGAGGCATGGTATGTTTGGCCATGTCCTACAGCACTATGCCCAGCACACGCTCAGTGAACGCATGCCAATTGCCACATTCATGCAGTAAAACCTTATAAAAAGGTGGACAGGCTCGACCAAGAAGCCGCGATACGAATCTAAGACAGGGGAGCACCACTCCACAAGGCCCAGGAGGTAGAGAGGCCCCGTGTGAAATGTGCACGCCACCTGCCTCCTTACAGTAATAGCCACTTCAAAGTTCCCATCAAGCTCAAAGCCAGATGAATTCCAGCCGAGTTCCAGCTGAGTTCCAGCACTTGGCGCAACCCCCCCCCCCCCACACACACACACACACACTTCTCCTAGGCGTGTCTATCTTTTCCTGTAAACCCACCTATTCATTGTAATACAGGGTTTGACCAGGAGCTACTGCGTCTGTCACAAACTAGCCCACATTCTGATGTACTATGATTTTTTACTGAGCGGTCATCCGAAATTCATCAAATCAAATCAAAAAATTAAATAGCCTACTGACTACTGATTATTTTGTTATTTGTTTTGAATCTAACACAAAAAACGGAAAAAAAGTCTTTTCATGTTTTAATTTTATTTTAAAAGTAATTTTACATTTACTTGAGTACAGTACTTAAGTACAATTTTGAGGGATCTGTACTTTACTCGAGTATCATCTTTGGGGAGTACTCATGACTTTACTCAAGTACATTTGAGAGGCAAATATTGTACTCTTTACTCCACTACATTTCTATCCATAACCGTGAGTACCCGTTACTTCAACTAAAAAAAACTAAAAAAACTCAATTTGTCGTTTCCCTCTCAAACGTTATTGGATTGTGCAGGCACCACTGATTGGGACAGCCTATCAGCAATCACCAATCATGGTCAGGTTAGATGAGAGACAAAACCATGGAGGAAAGGAAGGGTGGAAGGAGAGAGAGAGAGAGAGAGAGAGAGAGAGAGAGAGCGAGAGCGAGAGCGAGCTTGATTTTACTTTCAATTCCTTTTACATTAGCATTTGTCATAACTCCATCTAGGACATTTCTATACATAAATGTAAGCACTGTGGCAGTAGTAATGCAATATTTAGAAAATGTACTCTTGTACTCTTGATACTCAAATACTTTTAAAAACAAGTACTTCAGTACTTTTACTTAAGTAGACATCTGACCGTAGTACTTTTACTTATACTTGAGTAAAATTTAGCAAGGGGTATCTGTACTTTTACTCAAGTAAGGAAGCTATGTACTCTGTCCGCCTCTGCTGAAAACTCAACCACACATATGTGCTGGATATAGTGGGGGCACAAACAGCGTCTTGATCTTGATTTTTGGAGGGGGAGGTGTCCAGCTCGAAGGTGATTGGTTGGGGGGGATGGTTGCAGGGCTGTCCCATTGTCTTTCAAAGCGAATGCCCTCCGACACATACGTTGCGCAAAAACATAACGCGTGCTTCGCTGGTAAAACACAACACAGCCGATCAATTAACACAACGCACTATGATTAAGAAGTACAAGCTTGTTCTTCTGAGTCATGCCTGAGTCATGCAGTACAACAGATACTTGGGTAAAAAAAGACTCTAAAAGCAGACGTACTGATTCAACTCTTTACTCCAGTAAAAGTAGAAAGTTCAATCACTTCCAGTGATCATTCATGCTCACAGCCTCTCCAGTGGATCAGCTATAGAACAGACTTAGTTTAACTGAATTTCGTTAGTTTATATAATGAGTCACAGTCACAGACTGTATAAATTTAGCATTTCATAATTGTGGTAGCAGCGGTGCAGCAGATGTAATGAAGTCCACGCATCACGCTGGATGCAAACTAATATTAAGCCTATAGCCTAAAAATATCCCTTCAAATTATATTTAGAACAAATAAAAATGTGTGATGTATGTATGTGTTGTGTGCAATGTTATGGGATATGTGCAATACTGTTATGTAATTGTTGTTAGGATGGTAAGGCTGGTGATGTTTTGTTTGTTGTCAATTTATGGCGCGGTTGCTGAGTCCAAGACAAATTTCCCTAAGTGGGACAATAACGTCTATTGTATTGTATTGATTAATTTGCGATAAATCGCAAGTTAACTCATGACAGTCATGTGAAATATCGCAATAAAATATTTTAATTGATTGATCGATTGACAGTATGTATATACATGTATTTAGATATGTAGTGTATGTTTACATGTATATTAATATATGTGTATGTTTATTTACATAGTTGAAATATTAATATATGTATGTGTATGTGTATATATTGATGTATATTTAATTCACCGGGACCTGAGTATTGTATTTCTTCTTTCATGTACTTACATGGCTGATTGACAAGTAAAATCCTTGATCTTTTATAACTACACAATAAACTTTGTACAGTAAAAAATTAAAATATGGAAACAAATGAATATGATGTAAGTTATGTATGAATATAAATTAGGTTCAGATGTTAAACATTAAGATCAACAATAGTAACAGACAGACAGTGAACTGACCTCAGAGTCTCCAGTTTGCAGGCTGGTTTCTTCAGAAAACCACACAGACGCTTCAGTCCTGAATCCTGCAGCTTGTTGTTACTCAGTTCCAGCTCTCTCAGATGGGAGGGGTTGGCCTTCAGAGCTGAGGCCAGATAATCACAGCTGATCTCTGACAAACTGCAGTACTTCAATCTGAATAAAGAATAAATGATGAAGATTAAAATCAATTTAAGATCCAATCAGATGTGCTCAGGTTTTAAAAGTGTAGTGTCCTCATGTCCTCATCAATGAGCAGAATTACTTTGTCATTGAGTTACTGTGCTTCTGTAACATCTAACTGAAGGTGATGATTCATGTTCTGAACATATCATGTATATTATAGAATTATATGTGTATTTCACACTTGATTTCAGTGACTCCAAGTTTCAGAATATTTAGAAGTAAATTCCCTCTTTGAGTTTGGATCCCTCCACTGCAGCTCAGCAAGGAAACACTGAAGTAACACAAACATACTTACTTGATATGTGGAACTCAGACTGCTGAAGCATCATATCAGTTTACACTCTGGAAGTCATTTTTACTCACAACAAGACTGTGGATTTTAAATTCCTGAAAACATTTACATTCTACACATTTGTGTTCAGCAAATCCTGAAAATTATGAACCAAACATTTGAAACTTCACTGAAGAATTTAAATTTAATAAAAAGAAATAAATCTACCAAAGCTACAGTCAGTGAACTCACTTCAGAGTCTCCAGTCTACAGTTTGGACTCTCCAGTCCAGCAGACAGACGCTTCACTGATGAATCAGACAGGGGGTTGTTACTCAGGTCCAGATGTGTCAGATGGGAGGAGTTGGACTTCACAGCTGAGGCCAAAACTTCACAGTGAGTCTCTGAGAGTCCACAGTTAGAAAGTCTAGGGGTAAATTAAAAGGAGAAACATAATAAATACAGGTGCTTTAGTAAATCAGGCCCTTGGAGTATTATTATCTGCAGTGGTTGTTGCACTAAGTATTGATGTCTGGTGTCTTGCATTCACAAACAGCTTCGTCAAAGAGGTAAGTTCAAAGTTCAAGTTCAAGGTATATTTAATATTCCCAGGTGGCAATTTGATTTACAACCAGTAGTAATAAATAGACAACAGACAGAGCCAATAAATACAATAAACCAAATGCAAAATTACATGTGTCATTTACAAGGCTGATAGCAGCAGGAATAAAGGACCTCTCAAACCTGTTCTGCATTGTGGCAGATTGTATCTGAGCACGGATGATAACATGAACTCATACCACATTGAATGGTTTGGATCACCCAAGATGGATTGTATTTTTTTCATGGGCCTGACCTTATACAGGTCATGGAGGTTGTTCAATGATGTTCCGGCAATTTTGCCTCATACCATAACAATGATAAGCAGGTGATTTTTCTGTTTAACACAAAGTAACCCATGACAGCAGATTAAAGGTAAGAAAAGTTGAAATGAAAGAGGAACAAAACATTTTTATAAAAGTGGTGCAAACATTAAAACTGTAAGGCTTACAATACACACAGCATCAACATGGTGCTCAAAGCTCAGTTTGTTGTTTACCACAAGGGGGGATGACTAAAGATGGGAATTGAGAACCAGTTCCGGTTTAGAACTGAGTACAAACAACCCTCCGACAATGACAAAAACCTCTGCAACACCCCAAGAGCCCGCCGCTGCTGTGGTCATTGCTATGGACCAACTGTCTACAGAATTTGCAAAGCAGAGGACCTCACTCATGGATGATGTCCCTTTCCTGATCCAAGAAGCAACTAAACCACTACAAGCTTCACTGGACTCTCTGCAGGCTACAATGAACTCTTTCCAGAGCTGTCTTCCCTCTGTGGAGTCTGTAGCCAGTGATAGGTTTGAACGGTTAACGGCAGCGGAGTCCACCACCAGTATGCTCCAAAACCAATCTTTTGGACCAAATTGATGACCTCGAGAACTGATCACACAGAGCTAACTAGGGATGTCCCGATCCGATATTGATATCGGAAATCAGTCCGATATCAGCCAAAAAAGTGAATATCGGATTTTATCGGACTGAATCTAAAAACTCCGATATAAACGCTCCGATATAAGCTGTCCATTTACCGCTCCAGCACTTCTATAATAATAGGTGACTCTGGTTTGATCACGCTCCAACACAGTAGGTGGCGGTAATGCCCCTTAATTAACGTTGGTACCGGCCGCGGAAGAAGAGCGTCTCTGATCCAGCATGCACAGCCCACGTGATCACAACAACAACAACGTGTGTGCCTGCAGCAAGGTGTAGTGATGTCGGCTGTGTGGAAGTATTTTACTGTAAACTCGGACAAAGACGTTGCAGCTAAATGCAACATTTGTCAGGCGCAAGTGTCCCGTGGAGGGACAGAACCGGGAAGGTTCAATACAACCAACCTCATCGCACATTTGAAAAAACACCACAAAAAAGAACATGAGGATTTGTTGAGGTAATAGCCTACTCTTATGTTGAAGGTTAAAATTTATGTAACCAATTGGTTAATAATAAATGGGTCAGTTTTTCCTATACCTACTGTTGCTGACTATTGTTTTCTGTTATATCACTACAACATCAGTAACAGTAACATCACTTTATCAAGCCTTTTCTAACATTCCACACAACAAAATAAGGAATAAATATATGTATGATTCGTGCCTATATCGTATCGTATTGATATCGGTATCGGCCAATACTCAAGGCTACAATATCGGTATCGTATCGGAAGTGAAAAAGTCATATCGGGACATCCCTAGAGCTAACCTGGGCATTTATCGGACACTGCAATAAGTAGATACATTACACACTATCTCTCTCTCTCTCTCTCTCTGTCTGTCTGTCTGTGTAGACATTTAGAATGAGCAACTGAAATCAACTGCCAACACTTTGATGAGTCAAACAGGAGAGGAACTTATTTCCAGTGAAACCTGTAGATATGTTTGTAGGTCATGCTCTTGTAATTCGTGTTTGATCTAGACTTTGACAGCAATGTCAGTGAAGTAGTTGACAGACTGCACAGATATCTAAAAACATAATAATACAGTCAACTAGAACTAGAAACAGAAAACTGAGGCACCTTTTCCTCATCATCATTACAAGTTTTCTCCAGTAGGTGGCACACTAAGACCACAAATGAATCAGGATGACTGCTTGACTTCATTATGTACTGCAATCCTCTGAAACTGTGTTATAACAACTTGTTATAACAAACTAGTCATCAAGATGAGACAGAAATAGGTATAGAAGTGAAAATTAGAAACAAATATATTTCTATAGGTTACAACTAGTGCCAGCTGCACACACACACACACAGTCGTTGCCATGATAGTTAATGAGGGGGCAGCATGACCAACAGAGAGCAGGCAGAGCTAGGATTGAATGGGAGAAGAACAAGGTGCCAAATTACACACATCTATAGATGACACTTGGCTACATTTTGACGTTTGAATGGAGTCTGTAGCAGAAAGTATGCAGGAATAATGTATATATTTTGAAATGCCTGAAAAATCATCAAAAATCATACATTTAAAAGGCAAAATGTGCACTTCCTGTTGGATTTAGGTCAGGGGTGTCAGCACGTGATTTGTAGGTCTTGATAAGACAAACAATTGAGTTTTGGTTTGATCTTGATGTTTGTAAACCACATCACAAATGTTTTTCTTTAGAGAGACTCACATATAATGAATATGGTCGCAAATAACTTGTGTTTGAGATGTGGGGGCCTTTACTTTCTTGACTTAAGGAGCTATGTTTGTGATTGTTGGTTCAGAGCTTGAGTCAGTTGTATGAAAAATGTTATCTTATGCTGAGTGATTGATTGGTTGTTGCTGTTTTGTTTCATTTGTTGTTTTTGTTTTGTTTGTTTGCTTGCTTGTCCTGTCTGCTGTTGATTCAGCAGATAGCGCACACATAGATGTCTTCATACACAGACTTTTATTTGACATTGCATGGAGTGGTGAAATAACACTTCCTGTGTTCACAATGTGGAGCTAGAAAACTGCCACAACACAAGTGTAGCACCCGACCCATGTAGCTATCCAGATACTATTTGTATAACCTGAGGCCTGTACTACGAAGCTGGATTAACATACCCAGGATATCTCCCCGTTACCTGGGTTGACTTATTCAGACATTCGCAGTCCTTATAAGCGGTACTACGAAGCTGGTTATCAACTCGGTAAATCAACCCAGGGTTTTCCAATCTGGATCTCTGCGCGTTCACATAAAGGGGAGGTGTTTGCAGCGTCTGACCAATCACAAACATGCAGAAACCCTGCAGAGCTACTTTACCATGGAGGAGCAGACAATTATTCTTCAACAATATGAAGAATTCAAACACATCATCCAGGCCAAAAGCAACTCTATTGCTGCAGCAAAAGCCAGGAAGGAATGCTGGCAGAAAAGACTCTGTTAATGTGTAAATTCATGAGATCACACAATATTAATTTATCGGACCATTTTAACGGACAGCACTCTGATCATTCAATGTCACTTTATTACGGCACAGACGTTTGGGGCAGAGCGCTTCCTCAGTGCCCTTCCTTTCATAGAGACATTAAGTTAGTTTAGTATTCAACATTCAAAATACAAACCTATTATGCGCTTCAACCATTTGAGTGAATGATGTCAAACCAACTGTATAACATACAGACTAATATCCCTCTCCTAAGCGCGTTGACAGGATCTTTTAAGAATGGGCAGGTCATTTTCTAAGAGAACTGATTGGTCAGGAGGTGGTGCTTTTATACTCGTTGATCTCTTATCCAGAACATAACCTGCTCCGGAGCAGGTTAGCCGTTCAGCATAAGTTACCATGGTGATT